>NW_011475879.1:36298-43721 GCF_000754665.1 Bison bison bison
AGGGAAGAGGAGTATAAGGCTCTTGATGTCTATGCCTGGAACTCACACATTGTCCATGCTATCACATTCTGAGGACCAAAGCAAGTTACAAGGCCAGGCCAGATTCAAAAGGAAGTGAAAATAGATGTGACCTACTGATGGGGGTCATCACAGAGTCATACTGCAAATGGGCATGCATGCGGGTAACCAGTGAGGGATAGTGGCCGGTTCTTACAATCTGCAGTAGTATTTGTTTCTGTTTTCCTAATCATATTCTCTTATGTGGGATTTTTGAAAACTTCAAAAAGAATAGGGCGAAAGAATTGAAAACCAGACATCTCCATTGGAATCTCCTTTGACACAAGTCCCGAATAGAATATCCTGAATGGACATTGTTTTTAAACTTTGAGAAATCTGGCTACATATCTGTCCTGAATATATTACCTTGAACATCATTAGTTTCTTAAATTGCTCCCAAAGCTGCCTGTTTTCTTGCTTGGTGAAATAATTGCCAGTCTCCTGTAACAGTGGAAAATCACATATGGCATTGTAGAGATAGAGCTCTTCAGTTCAGTTCAGTCTCTCAGTCGTGTCCAACTCTTTACAACCCCATGAACCACAACATGCCAGGCCTCGCTGTCCATTAACTCCTGGAGTTTACTTAAACTCATGTCCATTGATTCAGAGATGTCATCCAACCATCTCATCCTCTGTCATTCCCTTCTCCTCCCCATCTTCAATCTTTCCCAGGATCAGGGTCATTTCAAATGAGTCGGCTTTTCACATCAGGTGGCCAAAATATTGGAGTTTTAGTTTCAACATCAGTCCTCCCAATGAACACCCAGGACTGATCTCCTTTAGGATGGAGTGGTTGGATCTCCTTGGGGTCCAAGGGACTCTCAAGAGTCTTCTACAGCACCACAGTTCAAAAGCATCAATTCTTGGGTGCTTAGCTTTCTTTATGGTACAACTCTCACATCCACACATGAGTACTGGAAAAACCATAGCCTTGACTAGACAGACTTTTGTTGACAAAGTAATTTCTGCCTAGGTTGGTCATAACTTTTCGTCCAAGGAGTAAGTGTATTTTAATATCATGGCTGCAGTCACCATCTGCAGTGATTTCACTGACAATTAAGCTGACATTGCTGTCTTCTCACAGCTCAAGAGAAGGTGCCAGAATACACATTTCTGAGCCCTGTGAAGACCTGGCTTCCAGTTTTTTCCTGTAAAACAGGAGTGTCCCACAGCCTGACTAACATTCGAATAGAACTCTAAAAAAGCTTTGTCAACATCTTAATTTTCCTTGAAACACCAGTTCTCCAACGGGGAGTAAATAAGTGCTAACAAAGAAGATCTCACGTGTCTTCATTCCTCCTCTGTTAATCCACCTCCTTTTACTTGGGAAATAAGCTCGGATGGGGCAGGGCTTAAAATCAAAAAGATGAAATTCCCTGTCTCATAAAAGCAAGCCTCTTTCTCTACTTGAAGTGCAAAAGTCAATAATGGAAGATGGCAGCTGTGACTCACCTCCTTGTGAAACTGTGTGCCCTGATTAAAATGCAGGGGGCACCCTGGGCACTTATTTCATTAAAAACAATTAAGCATATACATTTTGTCTGCTCAGCATTAATGATTCTCTGTTGACAAAACTGTGTGTGGGGCACTTCCTGAGTTTCAAAGCAAGACTGTTAAGCAGAAATGAGTGGCAAGTCTTATAATTTGAGTAACTGCTAAAAAGACCAAGGGTAAAAGCATGACTTAAAAGAGACCGATTACCCGCAGCACTTTTTAATCCGAACCCCCCCGCCCCCACCTTGGAAACATTACCTTTGAGGTCCCAATACTTATCAGCTCACGTCATGCAGCTACCAAAGTGGACTGCCCACCATCATACCCAAGTGGTTTCCCACTTGGATGTAAGTCTGGGAAACCACTCCTAAAACAGCTCTAGGGCAACAAAGCCAAGATGAAGAATTAATCAGGGGAAACTCTTCCCTGGTGGCTCAGATGGTAAAGAACCTGCCTGCAATGCAGGAGACCTAGGTTCAATCCCTGGGTCTGGACGATCCCCTGGAGGAGGGCATGGCATCCCACTCCAGGATCCTTGCCTGGAGCATCCCATGGACAGAGGAACCTGGAGGGCTGCAGTCCATGGTGTCACAGAGTCAGACATGACTGAGTTACTGATACCATGAAGCAGAAGAAAAACCATCAAGGACTCTATTGCTGACATTGCTTTCTCTAGAGCTCAAGGGGCTCATGCCACTGGGGCATCTGCCTTTGATTTTCATAATCTCACCACCCTAAAAAGACAGCATCTGACCTAATTTTGAAAAGCACTTACAATACCATATGTTCTCAAGTAGTCAGAACACACCTCAATCAAGATTAAGCGTTCCAAAACCTGATTTCATGAAAGAAGTGAATGACGAGGAGCAGAAAATCTTCAGGACTTCATTGAAAGTGCCACTTCCAAGAAATGTTGCACATTGTTGTCACAATGTTGCAATTATTCACCCTGGAGAAGGGCATGGCAACCTACTCCAGTGTTCTTGCCTGGAGAATCCCAAGGACAGAGGATCCTGGCAGGCTACAGTCCGTGGGGTCACAAAGAGTCAGACACGACTGAGTGACTAACAGATTAAAAATAAAATGTAAAAAAACAAAAAGCAAATGTTGTGATAGTTTGTGGTAGGTAACAAAGGGACTCATCCATACATATACATGTATCTCTTGTGGCTATATAATATTTTGAATTAAAATGTAGGTATATCTTTAATTAATATAAGCATAAGCCAATCCTCTCTTAGTTTACCATCCAGAAAAAACAAAAACACAGCCAGGGGCTCTCTTCCTGTTGTGTGGAATATTAGACCCAAAGCCTGGTTACACAGGCCATTTTCCAGGACTGGTTTTTCCACCACTTTACTTCAGAGGTAGAGAAATATTGCTTAAAGAAGGACATCCCATTCAACATTCTTCTGCTGTTCATCAATACTCTGGGCCACCCTCCATTCATGGATGACTTTCATCCCAATCCCAAAGTACTGTATCTGCCACCAAATACTATGTTGATCATCCATAGTATTTGAACTGATCATCCCTATGAACCAGGGAGTTATAGCAACTTTCAAGAAATATTATTCACATTACATTTTTTGTCAGGTAATAAAGGTGAGTGACAAATCAGGAACAAACTTGCAACAGTTCTGGAAGGGCTGTAACATATGCCAGTCCATAAAAAACATTGACTTTGCTTAGTGTGACCTTATAGTTGTCACCATGAATGGGATTTGGAGGAACCTTTACCCACAGTTTGTTCATGATTTTCATGGATTTGAGAAGGTGGATGAAGAGTCCAAGACTAACTAGGAGTCAGTCTCTTAGTGACCCTTAGGAAAAAACTGGAGCTAGATCTGCAAGAGGATGACCTCATTGACCTCCTTGCTGTGCAACATGAGGAACTTACTAATGAAGACCTGATGGATTTGGAGGTCCAGAGAAAGGATGAAGAGAGACAGGAGGAAGAAGTAACTGAAGAACCGAAGAGATTCACAATGCAGAAAGTGGCAACGGGGCTTTATTTGAGGAGGCATTGTTAGTTTTTGAGGCATGAAACTTGAATGTAGAATGATACACGAGGGTTGCCACAGATGTTCAGAATGCAGTCTTGCACTACTCTGTCATCTGTGACAGGAAAAGAAAAGTACTACCCAGACACCACTTGGTCATTTTTTTTTGAGGGTAAATAGACTTGAAACCAACAAGGAAATAGACTGTGTCATCAATGTCAGGCATGAATGAAATTGCAGCTTGCCCTTCACCTTCTATTGCTAATGATCGTTCAACTCTGCCATCTCTGACCTCGTCTCCCTCCTCCAGTCAGTAACTCTTCCTGCCTTCACTCAATGCCAGCCTCTGTATGCCAGCTGTTGTACTGTACTACTATACCTTTCAAGGTACCATATTGTAAGATTAAAAATGTTTTCTTAAAAAAAATAAATATTTTGCTTACAGTTGTTTTTAAAAAAATAATTCCCTTTCCACAGTGTGCGTGTGTGCTGTGGATTCAGTAGAGTAAAACTCTTTGCCATCCCCTGGACTATAGCCCGCCATGTTCCTCTGTCCCTGGGATTCTCCATGCAAGAATACTGGAGTGAGTTGCCATGCCCCACTCCAGGGGATCTTCCCGACCCAGGGATAGAACCCAGGTCTCCTGCATTGCTGGCAGATTCTTTACCACTGAGCCACCTGGGAAGCCCTCCAGACTGTATACCTGGGCCATTAGATAGAAATCAGTCCTAAAGGCCTTGTTCTAATTCAAAGGAAGATGAAGTCAGAGCAGCACGCAGCACTGCCTTCAGGATGGACAAGGAATGAAATATTTGTGTGTGTGTTGCTATTCCCGAAAGGTAGGGCTCAGCTGCTTGCCACCCAAAAGTTTGTCGAAACAGGCTGAGTTGGTGGAAATCTTGCTTTATTTGAGATGTTGGCAATGGGCAGGGAGGGCAGACATCACTCCAAAGGTCGACATTCCCCACTGACAATCAGTGGGGAAGAGCTTTTATAAACAGAGGGTAGGGGACAAAACACAGAAACAGCACAGTTAGCTGTGACAGGCTTCTTCAAATTGGTCTGACCAGTGTAATCTTGACTGTTTTAGATACACAAGATGGTTGGATGGTATCACTGACTCGATGGATGTGAGTTGGTGCAAGCTCCAGGAGCTGGTGATGGACAGGAAGGCCTGGCGTGCTGCAGTCCGTGGGGTTACAATGAGTTGGACACGATTGAGAGACTGAACTGAAGTGAATCCTCTACAGTTGTAGGGTCAGTTCGTTTCCATTTCTTTGAGGCTAGTTCTCAGAATCCTGGCAGCTTATGTTGTAGGTGCAGTCTAGTCATCATGTAGTTAACTTCTCCGACTGGGGGTTTACTTCTGCTTTATTGACTATGCCAAAGCCTTTGACTGTGTGGATCACAATAAACTGTGGAAAATTCTGAAAGAGATGGGAATACCAGACTACCAGACCTGCCTCTTGAGAAACCTGTATACAGGTCAGGAAGCAACAGTTAGAACTGGACATGGAAAAACAGACTGGTTCCAAATAGGAAAAGGAGTATGTCAAGGCTGTATATTGTCACCCTGCTTATTGAACTTATATACAGAGTACACCATGAGAAGTGCTGGGCTGGAAGAAGCACAAGCTGGAATCAAGATTTCCAGGAGAAATATCAATAACCTAAGATATGCAGATGACACTAACCTTATGGCAGAAAGTGAAGAGGAACTAAAAAGCCTCTTGATGAAAGTGAAAGAGGAGAGTGAAAAAGTTGGGTTAAAGCTCAACATTCAGAAAGCTAAGATCATGGCATTCTGTTCCATCACTTCATGGGAAATAGACGGGGAAACAGTGGAAACAGTGTCAGACTTTATTTTGGGGGGCTTAAAAATCACAGCAGTTGGTGATTGCAGCCATAAAATTAAAAGACGCTTACTCCTTGGAAGGAAAGGATGCCCAACTTAGACAGCATATTGAAAAGCAGAGACATTACTTTGCCAACAAAGGTCTGTCTAGTCAAGGCTATGGTTTTTCCAGTAGTCATGTATGAATGTGAGAGTTGGACTGTGAAGAAAGCTGAGCCCCGAAGAATTTATTCTTTTGAACTGTGGTGTTGGAGAAGACTCTTGAGAGTCCCTTGGACTGCAAGGAGATCCAACCGGTCCATTCTAAAGGAGATCAGCCTGGGTGTTCTTTGGAAGGACTGATGCTAAAGCTGAAACTCCAATACTTTGGCCACCTCATGGGAATAGTTGACTCATTGGAAAAGACTCTGATGCTGGGAGGGATTGGGGGCAGGAGGAGAAGGGGACGAGGCATCACTGGCTCAATGGACGTAAGTTTGAGTGAACTCTGGGAGTTGGTGATGGACAGGGAGGCCTGGTGTGCTGGGATTCACCGGGTCCCAAAGAGTCGGACACGACTGAGTGACTGAACTGAACTGACTGGGGGTTTCAATATCTGTAAGACAGCTCACAGGGCATGGCTCACAATGTTATCTATAGCCCTTGAGAAAGAACTCAAAGTCCTTGACTATGTTTAATGATCAGGTTAAACCTGATGATTTAGTTTATTTTATCATAATGTACAGTACATTATTATAACTTGCTTTGTTAACTGTTTTCCCTTGTTTTTGCATGTTCTCGCTTCTCTGATTGAGCTTATTCCTTGACCAAAGTTTTCCACAGACAAAAAGGCAGTCAGAACATGAGGGAGGTGGGTAAGGACCATAGGGATTTAATTCCATCTGCAAAAGTCCCCTTACAGCTAGGTTTTAGTGTGTGACTTAATCACTCAGAGAAGGTGTATGTATCCCAGGGATAAAGAACTCCAGGGGTCTTAGAATCCTGCCTACCACAACCACTAATATGAAAATGGTGATTTCCTACACTAGAAAATCACCGCCACCCCAAGGAATCATTCATTCATTCATTCATTCTGCCTATACCACCACAGAACACACAAGATGCCCTTCACCTGAGAGTGAAGTGAAAGTTGCTCAGTCGTATCTGACTCTTTGCAACCCCATGGACTATACAGTCCATGGAATTCTCCAGGCCAGAACACTGGCATGGGTAGCCTCTCCCTTCTCCAGGCGATCTTCCCAACTCAGGGATCAAACCCAGGTCTCTTGCACTGCAGACAGATTCTTTACTAGCTGAGCCACAAGGGAAGCCCAAGATGCCTTAAGTAATAGTCATTGACCTAATGCTTTTGAGAAGTAAGTAAACCCATTCAACAAACATTTATTGAGCCTCATTCGCTTCAGTCACGTATGACTCTTTGCGACCCCATGGACTCTAGCTCGTCAGGCTCCTCTGTCCATGGGATTCTCCAGGCAAAAATCCTAAACTGGGTTGCCATTTCCTTCTCCTGGGGATCTTCCTGACCCAGGGATCAAACCCACATCTCCTGTGGCTCCTGCATTGCTGGTGGACTCTTAACTGCTGAGCCACCAGGGAAGTCTTTTCTAGGCATACAAGACACAATGGTGAACTGTCAGAGAGGAGTCTTGTTCCAATGGGTGACTGAACAAATGAACAAACTTTTCTGGAGACTACTCACCGGGTCCTCACTGACCTCAGGTCTGGGAAAATTCCTTCGAGACCTGTTGGGGCAAGTCTACAGGAAAAATGCCTGTCTCCCTCCTTGCTTGGTGTCACATGGTTCCCACTTCAGAGAGGATGAGGAAGCGGGTGTTATAAGGGAGAGGCAAGTGTGTCCTTGCTTTCTAAACAGCTTTGCAGCAGAAATGACCACCTTAAAAGAACACATCTGCCCCTGACTTCCCAGTCTGTTTCCCCTATAGCAGCAGTTCTTGACTGGAGTGCTTTTGCTCCCCAGGGAATGCTTGGCAATGTCTGGAGACATTTTTGGCC
>NW_011475879.1:43821-53011 GCF_000754665.1 Bison bison bison
CATGGGATCCTCCAAGCAGGAAGATGGAATGGGTTTGTCGTTCCCTTCTCCAGGGGGATCTTTCCAACTCAGGGGTTGAACCCAGGTCTCCCACATTGCAGGTGGATACTTTACCATCTGAGCCACCAGGGAAGCCCAAGAATACTGGGATAGGGAGCTTATCCCTTCCCCAGGGGAACTTCCTGACCCAGGAATCAAACCGAGGTCTCTTGCATTGCAGGCTAGTTCTTAAACCAACTGAGCTACCAGGGAAACCCTACAACCAAGAGCCATCCAATCAGAAATGTCAGTAATGCCAAGGCTGATGGGACTTCCCTGGTGGTCCAGGGGTTGAGAACTGATCTTGCATTGCAGAGAATACAGAGTTGATCCCTGGTCTGGGGACTAAGATGTCCGCCAGCCACAACTAGAGAGTTTGTCCACTATGGCAAAAGATTTGCACGATGAGATGAAGATCCCACATGCCACAACTAGGACCTGAGGCAGCCCAATAAATAAATAAGGTTTTAAAAGAATAATGCCAAGACTGAAAAAACCTGACCTTACAGCCGTTGATGGCCAAAGACTGATGATCAAAGATGTCAAAGAAAATGAGGAAAACCAAGCATGTCAGCTCCCGCAGGTAGGTTCCTGCATTTGCTGTATTTGATGTTCATCTGTGGAAAACCTGAAAGGAAAAGAAAAAAAAAAAAAACATTAATTTTCAGGTGAAAAAAATTGCTGAAATCCTAGTTACATGAGGACAGCTAGTAGATGCTCACAGGAAAAAAAAAAAAAAATTCAACAAGTTTGGAAGCCTCCCACGCAAGCCACCGCAGGATCAGATGATGCTGGATAACTCTTGAGAATCAGGAGGCTGCCTGCCTACATCCACTGGGGGTCCCTGCATGTTGCTGGCCTGACTTTGCTTGCAGGGTAGATACAAGACCTCCGCAAGGTGGGGTAGATGGGCTTAGGCTCTGGAGTCAGATCCCAAGCTAGTCACCATGAGTTCTCCTTCTGGGAGGTTCCCTAGGAAGATCAGGTGTCATCAGTGGGGCCAGGACCCCTGAAGATGGACCTCAGATGAGCTGGCCACCATTCTGAGTTCCAGCCCAGACAGCACGACTCTTCAAGTTGCTTCATAGATGGACAGGAAGACAGCTCAGGGAAAGGTGAGCAGAGTTGTCTCTAGTTTTATGGGTTGTCACATCTCCAGTTTCCATACAACAGGATTGATGGAAGCGTGTTAAGAGGCAGAGAAAGAAGCATCTATTTCGTCTTGTCTTTCTCTTTTGTTGTAACAGAAGCAACCAGCCTTTTGACAGCTTCTCTGGAAATGCAAGTGCCCCAGGACACTTGATTCCTTCCATACTTACATACTCTGGTGCTTGTAGCCACGTCTCCTTCTCTGCCATGCCTTTGCATCTTTTCATCACATTCTGAGCGAAGCAGTGCTTGTTTCAGGTCTAAGAGCAGTCTCTTCCTTCCCTTCACATGAGCTTGGTGGCCCTAATTCCATCCTCATCCTAGAATAGAATGAACTTTATTTTCGGTCATTTCACTACAAGGATTTACTGATGATTTCGAGCTCTTATCCTCCAATCACCACCCCCACTCCCACCTCCTAAATTTTTAAGTTCCATGAAACAGCCTGTATTGACTGTTTGCCTGTTTGAGTGGTGTGGGGAGCACCCAGAGCGGGAACCATGGGTTGAGAATTGATGGGAAAGGGTAGGACAAGGAGGCTGTAAGATAACCAGCCAGCAGCATGAAGTGCAGGAAGGAGGACACACGCAGAAATTGATCAAGGTTGAGTCTGACGTGTTTTCACAACACACGGTTTTTAACAGCCTCCCATCTGCATTTGCCTAAAGGAGCCGAAGATGTGCTGGAAATATTCTCAACCAGGATTTAGGGTGTAAAGATGTCAAAACCCAGCCAACAGCACACCTAACACCTGTGCATTTTGCTGCATACTAATGAAACCTCCATGGGTTGAGATTCTTTTTGTGATGATGTTTCCAGCAGGCCAGCAAAAGTAAAGAGATTCTGTTGTTCAGTCACTAAATTGAGTCCAATTCCTTGATGTGATTATGGAGCAAGGGCTTAGTATTCAAATGGTTGCTAAAATAACATGCATGAAGATACCCATAGGGCTGTGTGGTGGTTGGTTTAGTGGCTAAGTTGTGTTCGACTCTTGCGACCCTGTGGACTGTAGCCCGCCAGGCTCCTCTGTCAATAGGATTGTCCAGGCAAGAATACTGGAGTGGATTGCCATTTCCTATTCCAGGGGATCTTCCTGATCCAGGAATCGAACTTGGGTCTCCTGCATTGCAGGCAGATTTGCGGGGAGCCGGTGAGGCATTCCACTCGTGACAAAGGTCATGAGGAAGGAGGCTCGGCATACGCAAAGGCGGGATCGAGCCTCAGGAGTCCCCCCGGATATTCTCGAGCATTTTCCCCCAAAAAACCAGAGTCTGCCTACTTTATTGCTTTGTGCTCTCACCTCTGACTTTACTGGGGGCTGTCCCCTACCACCATCTCGCTCTCTCTCTGTCAAAGAGTTAACTTACAACTCCAATTAATAAAGTTCCTGGGCAATTAGGAGTGTTTAAATCCAAACCCCTCTGATGGCTCTCTAACTCGCCTGACAAGTTTACCCGGACTCCTGCAGCTATGCATACGATTGTTTACAGTCTCCCAGCCTCGAGAGGTATGGGAAGCTTAAGATATTCAAATAGCTTAGAGCCTCTCAGAGAGTTAGAAACTGTCAGAATAAACTAGTAAAGGATTTCATTGATGAGTCAATGTTTGTTGCCAAGTTTTCACATCCCCTGAATTGTATCCTTGAATATGTATTAATTAATAGTGGGTATGTAGAAAAAATAAGTAGTGGCCTTGGTGTTAGTAACTTTAGACCCTTAAGGTAATAAATTCTTTCCTTTGTTGTAAACCCATTACACATCCGCCCTATAGGAATGCAATTTTATCTTTGGAAGATGGTGCCAAACCTTAAAATAATTACTCTTAGAGAAAGTAAGTCTTTGTTGATAAGTCCTTGTCAAGAGTCATAAAATGTTAGTAGGCCTTCTGGCCAGAAGATGATGTAAATCACCTAAACCATTTGTATACGATAAATTTGCAGGAAAGAAACCTTGGTTTTTGATAAGAATCAAAGACTGCTGACTTTGCATCCCCTATTATCCTCTATGTGTAACTTAGGGTATAAAAGCCCCTGTTAAAAATAAAGCTATGGGCCTTGCTCACCAACGCTTGGTCTCCCCATGTCATTCTTTCTTTTAACTTCCAGCTGAGTCTCCATCTGGAGCGCGGAACCCACCACGCTTACTAATCATGCCTGGGCTTCTAAGACCCACTCGAGAAGGTGTCTAGGGTGAGACACCTTCCGCTATTCGAGAGGGCGCCTGCGGCCTACGTAAGTGGTGCAAACTTCTTGTCTTGAAGTTTTATTGGTCTCCCGCGTAAACCAAGCTACTCAGCTTCTTTTCTCCACTGAATTTTCCTACTGAGCTATCCTCATTCTATTGTTCTCTATATCTCTAATTAGCATATAAATAGTCGCCGACGCCGTCTCCCCTTCGAATACCCTGGATCAGCCGGGGCTGGTCCTCGGCACAGATTCTTTACCAACTGAGCTATGAGGCAAGCCGTACAGATGTGTACTTTTTTTTTTCAAATATTTCATGTTTGATGTGAATGATTTTCAGTTTGGTTTTCTCACCTGCAAACCCTGGGGACTCCCTGAATTTAATTTAGGACTCTCTGTCGTGTCTTTTGTTATATCCAAATGTGTCGAACATTTATCACGGTGATGCGTATCTGAAACAGAGAGTGTACTAAACAGATGTGTGTAGAGCGTGTGTATGTCATGTGTACTATGGTTGGCTTTTCCTCTCTAGTGGAAAGAACACACAAGCAGGTTCCATGTCCTCACTGATGGTGTGCAAGGCAGAGAATGATGCTGCATGCTCTAGAACACTCTTGCTGTGGTGTTGGAGAAGACTCTTGAGAGTCCCTTGGACAGCAAGGAAATCCAATCAGTTAATCCTAAGGGAAATATGTCCTGAATATTCATTGGAAGGACTTATGCTGAAGCTGAAACTCCAATACTTTGGTTACCTGATGCAAAGAGCCAACTAATTGGAAAAGACCCTGATGCTGGGAAAGATTGAAGGCAGGAGGAGAGAAGGACGACATAAGATGAGATGGTTGGATGGCATCACTGACAAAATGCACTTGAGTTTGTGCAAACTTCAGGAGATGGTGATGGATAGGGAAGCCTGGCATGCTGCAGACCATGGGGTCACTAAGAGTCAGACACGTCTTAGCAACCGCACAGCAACACACCCTTTCTGAGTCTTCGAGGCCAAGGAAGTCACAGGCGGGAGAGTATTTTGCTTTAAAATGTTTCTTCCAGGAGCTGTCAAGCCCCTGACTTGTCTCACTGCTGATGTGGTCATGATTGACCTTTCCCCACCCCAATCACTTGAATCAAGGAAATCACCTTTCAGCCATGTCCCTGGACCACTTAGAAATCCCAGGTTCCCAATGATGCTTCCGAGGGGACCTTTCTTGATGAATGTACCTAGCCCTTGTCTCAAATTGTTCCTGACATGAGGTATTGGAATGCTCTCTGGGACTCAGAGGTAAGTGGAGACAGTGATTCGAGTGCTGAGTTCTTTCGACCATTATATTTAGAATAGTCTGCCTCTCCAGCTGCCAGAATCCTTGCCAAGGCACTCAGATTTCCACATTTCTGGGTTGGCATTGGTTTACTTGGCTTCCCTTGTGTTTCAGCTGGTAAAGGTCCTGCCTGCCAATGCAGGTGGCTGGAGAGACATGGATTTGATTCCTGGGACAGGAAGATCCCCTGGAGGAGGGCATGGCAACCCACTCCAGTACTCTTGCCTGGAGAATCCCATGGACAGAGGAGCCTGGCGCAGGCTGCAATCCGTGGGGTCTCAATGAGTTGCACAGGACTGAGCTCGTGGGCGTGCATTGGTTTACTATCTAAGATATTATAAAAAGCCAGTGGGATTTTTCTATTCATTTTGACTGTTGGGGAGGGAACCTGAGGCAGAGCGAGTGTCTTCTCATTTCCATGTTGTCTTTAGTTTACTGCCATGACAAGAGCTGTCTTTTAAGTTATGGATATGTCCAGAAGCCAATTGGGAACAGATTTACTTCAGTGAAGTGAAGGGCAGATTAAAATGGAATAGGGAACCTGAAAAGCTTATTTGCAGGCAACGCAAACGAGTGAATCAGAACTATTTCTGAGTGTGGGAAGTATGTCCTGTAGATGAGGAAACCACATGTAGGAAGGGAGCTGTTGGCCACTCATCTTGTAGATTGGGCGACAATCTGAAGAAGAAGGTATTCTAGGAGGAAGTCATCACGTCTTCCACTGGAGACACTCTCCAAAGTGTTGCAGATCTGTAACTAATTGGGGCTTTGAAACTTTCTATATCTTCAGCCATAGATAACCTTTCAAGGTTCCCTGTCTATTTCACATTAGCCACCAGCCACCTAGCACCCAGCATGTGAGTCCTTTCATCAGCTCCCAAGCCCTCATCTGTGCTCCTGCAGCAGTGTGCTGTCAGACTTGGTCAAGAGATTAGGGTATCCAAGTTCACACTTCAGCAGGAGAACAAACCAGTCCATCCTAGAGGAACTCAAACCTGAATATTCACTGGAAGGGTTGATGCCAAAGCTGAAACTCCAATACTTTGGCTGCCTGTTGGGAAGGGTCAATTCTTTGGAAAAGACCCTGATGCTGGAAAAGATTGAAGGCAGGAGGAAAAGGGGATGACAGAGGATGAGATGGTTGGATGGCATCACTGACTCAATGGATATGAGTTTGAGCAAACTCTGGGAGATAGGGAAGGACAGGGAAGCCTGGTGTGCTGCAGTCCATGGGGTCACAGTCAGACACAACTGAGCAGCTGAACAGAACAACAAACTGAGTGCAGGGTGATGTCTCCCGTCCTTGGGAAAGGCTGTACATTAATTGTGTATTGCTGCATATAAGTCCTTCCCTAATCCAGTGATTAAAACAGTCATAAACATTTATTACATGTCAGAGTTCCTTTGGATCAGGAATCCAGACAGGGCACAGAAGGGACAGCTTGTCCTGAATTCACAGTGTTTGGCCTTCTGCAGGAAGACTTAGAGGCTGGAGACCACAGTATCTAAAGAGTGGAGGCTGGAGGGGCCCCTCCATGCAGTGTCTCAGTTCCTCTCCATGTGATGTCCTCACAGTCCCTCTGCACAGGACACCTTGAGCTTCCTCACGTGGCAGCTGTCTCCCCTAGAGTGAGCAACCCAATACTCCAAAGAGGATTCCAAAAGGACAGCTTGAGTTTCCTCACAACATGGCAGCTGTCTCCCCTAGAGTGAGCAACCCAAAACTCCAAAGAGGACCCCGAAAGGACAGCTTGAGCTCACTCAAAATGTGGTGGGTGGCCCCCCTAGAGTGAGTGACCCTAGATTTCAAAGAGGACCCCAGCAAGACAGCTTGAGCTTCCTCACAGGGCATATGGCTCCCCCTAGAGTGAACAACCCAAGACTCCAAAGAGTACCCCAACAGGATAGCTTGAGCTTCCTCACAATGTGGTGACTGGCTCCCCCTAGAGTGAGTGACTCAAGACTCCAAAGAGGACCCAAAAGGACAGCTTGAGCTTCCTCACAATGTGGTGGCTGGCTCACCCTAGAGTGAGTGACCCAAGATTTCAAAGAGGACCCCGAAAGGACAGCTTGAGGTTCCTCACACTGTGGTCACTGACTTCCCTAGAGTGAGTGACCCAAGACTCCAAACAGGACCCCAGTATGACAGCTTGAGCTTCCTCACAACAGGGACGGTTGGCTCCCCCATAGTGTGAGCGATCCAAGACTCCAAAGAGGACCCTGGAATGTTTGTTGTGACCCAGCCCTCCAAAGTCACACACCATCATTTTCTCAGTATTCTTTTGGCCATGGAGGACAGCCATATCAACAAAGGAGGACGTGAGGCAAGGGTGTGAACCCCAGGAGGCAAGGATCATCAGTGACTATTTTAAGTCTTGCTACCACACGCAGTACATGACTGCAGCCAAATTAATTAATTAATTAGTTTAAAAAAAAAAACAAACAAGATTAGGTGGAAAAGAGATTGGGTCAGAAGAATAAGGAGACAGAAGAAGCTTGGGAGAGTTAAAAATAAAAGAATCAATCCAGTGGGGAGAAAGGGCAACAAGGAAAGTGGGGCGGTTTAGGGTAGACTGTGTTTGGAATCCAGAGGACAAAAAGCATAAATGTGTAGAGATCAGATGGAATTTTGATTTCTACACACTTTCTCAACTAGTCCTGAAATGGGGAGGAAAGAAAAAAAAAAGATAACGGAGACAGCATTGAACCTAAATGTTCACGTGGAAATTGACCTGTTCTCATGGGTCTCAGGCATGGGAACTGGCCTTTGTGAGCTCTTCCTGGAATACCTGCTTGACTTCTGAACCTGAAGAACAAAAGACCTAAGTTAAATTTAGAAGGGGATCGTGGGTGAATCTTAATGAGGCTGATTGTATCAGCCTGGGTTCTTAGTTGTGAACCACAGGCCTTCCCTCTCTCTAGTTTAAACAGAAAATGAATTTATTAGGGAATGGTAAGTAGTTCACAGACTCTCCAAGAGGGTGCCCCAGACGTGGAGCTGACAAGATCAGAAGTAGTGGCAAAACATCACACAACAGCTCCCATCAAGACTAGAGGGGTGTCAGACCTGGAAATAATAGCACCACGGCTGGACCATGAATAAGAAAGGAAGAGTTGGGCTTCGCTGAATGTCCACAGTGTTGAAGAATCTGCCTGCCAGTGCAGCGGACATGGGTTTGATCCCTGGTCCAGGAAGATCCCACACACCGCAGGCCAACTAAGCCTGTGCACCACAGTTACTGAGCCTACGTGCCCTGGAGCCAATGCTCCACAAGAGAAGCCACTTCGATGACAAGCCTGAGCCCCACAACTAGGGAGCAGCCCCCATGCCTGGCATCTTTGTCACACAGCAACAAAGATCCAGCTCGGCCAAAAAATAAATAATTATTTCAAAGGAGAGTTTTCCTGGATACAGGGAAGGAACCCATTTTTCAGCAAGGGATGGTGCCTTTGAGCTGCGTGTCAAAGTCCATCCTCACTTCCTTCTGCAGTGGGGTTCTCAACCTGGGTGATTTTACCCATGGGGAACATTGGGCCCTGTCTGGAGACATTTTTACTCGTCATGATGGGGGGAGCGGATGCCACTGGCACCTGGCTTCCAATAGCAGTGCTCAGCACACAGCTCTGGGAGCCAGAGTATAAATAACCCCAGCTCCCTTTTCCTATAAAAGGAGAGCTTCTGAGCTATACCAGCTCCCTCAGGGCCCCAGGGAGGTGGGCCTTTCTCTGCCCATGGCACTCATACTCACAGGCTTGGTAAGACTCCCTTCATTGTCTGCCTTCACTTCACTTTCTCATTTCCTCAGTCTGCCAAGCTGCCTCCCAGATTTGCTCACACATCAGCCTGTTGCCTGAACTCAGACCCTGTCTCGGGGTCTGCGTAGAAGCAACCCAGATCTAGATAGTTTTCGGACTTGGAGCCCAACTGTAGGCATGAAGAGGACTTTTCATTGTTTTTCAGTTGCTAAGTTTTGTTCCAGTCTTTGATACCTGATGGACTGCAGCATGCCAGGCTTCCCTGTCTTTCACCATTTCCTGAAGCTTCCTCAAACTCATGCCCATTGTTTCAGTGATGACATCCAACCATTTCATCCTCTGTTATCCCCTTCTCCTGCCTTCAATCTTTTCCAGCATCAGGGTCTTTTACGATGAGTAGGCTCTTTGCATCAGGTGGCCAAAGTATTGAAACTTCAGCTTTAGCGTCTGTCCTTCCAATGAATAGTCATTGTTGACCTCCTTTAGGATTGACTGGTTTGATTTCCTTGCTGTCCAAGAGACTCTCAAGAGTCTTCTCTAGCACCACAGTTTGAAAGCATCAGTTCTTCAGCTCTCGACCTTCTTTATGGTCCAATTCTCACATCTGTATGTAACTACTGGAAAACTATAGACAAAGACTTGGATCAACTAAAATTTTTTAATAACAACAATGTGGCCAGATAGAGCATGGACTTTTTAGCTGGTGGTCATGGGAGTTCACAGACTGTTGTAGACCATGGTCTAAAGA
>NW_011475880.1:0-13304 GCF_000754665.1 Bison bison bison
GACTAAAATGATCTCCTGGCTAATGTAGGGGTCAGAGCAGGAAACAGCAACAATGGCCGCGTGCTCACAAAGTTATTTATGATATTATTTCCTCTAAAGGACAATTCGGATAAAAAGTGGGTAAGAGTCAGGGAACAGACTGTACCCCAAGAGTATGATGCACCCACCAATAAGGAACAAAGCTTCTGGGACATGACAGCTGTGTAGAGAAGAGGGTTGCAAATGGCCACAAATCGGTCATATGCCATCACTGCCAACAGGAATGTCTCTGTCACCACAAATATGCAGGCAAAGAAGAATTGCATGATGCATCCTGTGAAGGAGATGGTTCTGTCTTCCACAATCAAGTTTTCTAGTACCTTGGGTGTAACTACTGTTGAGTAACAGAGATCAACAAAGGACAAATGTCTGAGGAAGTAGTACATAGGGGTGTGGAGTTTGGGATTTATCTTGATAATTAGGATCATGCCCAGGTTCCCCAGCAGAGTGATGGAGTAGATGGTTAAGAATAATAGGACAAGGGGTATCTGGAGTTCGGGATATTCTGAGAAGCCCAAGAGAATGAAAATGACTTCAGCACTCTGGTTTTCTTGGTTCCTGTGGACAAAATATAAAAGTTGATTCAGAGAAATCTGAAGCAAAATTTGAATGAAATGTAATGTTATTCCCTCAGTATTGTCGGACATTTTTGTGACTCCATGGACTGTAGCCTGCCAGGTTCCTCTGTCCATGAGATTCTCTGGGCAAGAACACTGGAAGGGTTGTCATGCCCTCCTCCAGGGGATCTTCCTGACCTAGGCATAGAATGAGAGTACTTATGGGGAAAAAGAGTGCATTGAATTATTATTATTTTTAAAATTAGCCTCTTTCCCTCCAAAATGCCTCTACTGTCTTTTTCTGACATTAAAATTCATTCTTTTCAAAGTACTTCCTAAATTCTTACCAAAACTTGAAATGGCACTCAGTATAAGGGAAGTTCATTCCACATAGAATTCTCTAAAAATTCTATATCTCATTAGGAGTTGAAATTAAACACTTTGTTATTTTCACTCAGGTTTTGTAAATTTATACTCCAAGAACACATATCACACTTCAAGATTTCCTGTACATGTATAACTATGTCATTCACATATTCCCCCACTCTTTTTCTTCAGTTATTCCTTTACATTCTTAAACATGTGATTAATTCCTGATTCCCTGAAAGTATGTTTCAATTTAACATACAAATCATAGAGCACATATTCTCTAACTGAAAACACTTTTTAAAAAAGTCAGGATTTGTTCCCTATGTCTATGGTAACAAAGTTTGAATAGTCCAGGGTTGAAAGGGAAATCTTCACCAAAGATGGATACAATTTCTGATGCACACTGGTTCCTTCTTCCCCACACTGCTTCTCCACATCTGTAGCTTTTCACTCCACCTCCCACACTCTGTACTTGTCAACAGGCTTGGGGCCAATGTTCCCAATCACCCATGTAGCCCAGGAAGTGTCAGCCATGCTCAGCTGTGAGCACAGGTGCTGTGCATAGTATTTATCTTCTTTTCTGTGCAATTACCCTGGAATAATTTTCCCATTGCAGACCCACTATATGCTCAGTCCTGTAACAGGCATTTTAGAAACTATAAAATTATAAAATCTCAGCCTCAATTTGTTTCTTAGAGCATTATTCCAGGATATAATCCATATAAGCACAAATGACAACTTATAGTTCTTGTTTATTATTAAAGTTTGTATGTATAAAGGGAATGAAAATATTGTGATCCAGAAAAAACAAAAAATTTCCTTGTGATGTAGCATGGTGAACAATAATAAATGTGGTGAAAGATAAATAATCAAAGACTTCTAGTCAACTAAACAGGTAATCTGGCAGATTTATACATGTGCTTGTTTGCCTCCTGCAAAGATTAATGGAGCATATTAGGAACATATTATATTCCTTTTAAAGTGAAATAAAAATCAACTCACCTGAGTGTAGAAGAATTTGGCTCATTTAATAAAGCTTCTTTTCTAAGTTTAATGGATTCCAGGAAAATTTTTGCTGAGAAGTCATTTTTTTTAATATAGTAATAAGCCTGAAAAATAGTTAACAGGAATCTAGAATATATTGCAATGAATATTTCAGAAAATGAATTTCTCTTATAATGTATTAAAAATGTATTCAGACTTGACCAAGAGAAAAGGACACCAAAAAAGCTGAACCCTAACATCAAACTGTCACATATATATGCCACCAAACCCCTAAAGAGATTAATCTTAGAGAATATGATTTAGCTATTGCCTTGAGACCACAAATGGGGCAATTAGATGAAATAATGCCCTTGTGATACTTTGGTTGCATATGCATTTTTTCCAAAGTTTGGGGAACAATTTCATCATGCACTCTAGTCCATTGATCTTTTAAAAATGTTGAACTAGACACTATATTTTTGTCTTTAAATACTTGCAAAATGCAGAAATATACAAAAGCAAAATCAGCTATTGGGCAACAATCCAAAGAGTCTTAATTTTTGTTGAATTTCTGATTGTCCTCCTGTATCTGTGGGCTTCCCTCATAGCTCAGTTGGTGAAGAATTCTCTTGCAATTCAGGACACCCCGGTTCAATTCCTGGTCAGGCAGATCCCCTGGAGAAGGGATAGGCTACCCACTTCAGTATTCTTGGGCTTCCCTTGTGGCTCAGCTGGTAAAGAACCTGCCTGCAATGAGGAAGACCTGGGTTTGATCCCTGGGTTGGGAAGACCCCGTGGACAAGGGAAAGGCTACCTACTCCATTATTCTGGCCTGGAGAAGTCCATGGACTGTACAGGCCATTGGGGTCGCAAAGAGTCTGACACAACTGAATGACTTTCACTTTCTCTGTATCTGAGGGACATATTGATGTGTTTGGATGTAAAACTTATACAATATGAATCATATTATAGTGTTTTTTACCCTTTCTTTAACATTTTGTTGTGAGTTTCATTTTCTGTAAAAACCATTGGTTTTCTTAAGATAATACAACTTGCATTACTATTACAAATATGAGCACAATTCTTTTTTATTCTTACATTTATTATTGAAATTGCAAAAAAGCTGGTATTCTATTTTTCAATTTGTAGTCTAGGTTTATGGGAAGTATAGTACATTTATTATTTAAGAAGCTGCCATATCTTAACATATAAACATCTCAACTCTAGTGACTTAATTTAATAGAACAGGGAGCAGCACTTTTTTCTGGAAAAAGCTGTACAGTAAATACTTTAGCCTTTGTGGGCCACATACTCTCAATTTCAGCTATGCACTTTTGTATCTTGCAGCATGGATTCACCCATAGGCAATACATCAATCAATAGGCATGACTCTGTTCCAATAAATTTTATTTATAAAAGACAGTAGGACAGATTTTGTTTGCAGATGACACCTTGTCAACCTATGCAATAGAAGGCATTTCTTGATTGTTCAAAGTCTAAAATTATTTCCAGATCAGTAGGCAGATGTCCTCTGAGTGGCAATGCAGAGACTTAAGCTTGTTCTCAATTATGGCTTATGATAATGTGACTGGGTGCATGTGTGTTAAGTCACTTTAGTGGTGTCTGACTGTGAGAGGGTATGGACTGAAGCCCGCCAGGCTCCTCTGTCCATGGGATTCTCCAGGCAGAAATCTGGAGTGGGTTGCCGTGCTCTCCTCCAGGGAAACTTCCCAGCCCAGGGATCAAACCTGTCTCTCTTGGATTGACAGTTGGGTTGTTTACCACTAGTGCCACCTGGGAAGTTCAAAAATGGGATTGTTATGGTATAATTATAATGTAGTGTGAGAAATAATAATTTGCTTTAAAAAATACTACACTTTTCTGCATTGCTACTGTGCATATTTTTGTGTTTTGCTTATTTATTTTTCATTAAGCTTTTGTCAAGCATATTAAGAGTGTTCTTCACATGTTGAGATACTTGAATAATGACCAAGATATTTCCTGATCAATAAAATCACAATAGGATTTTGAACTTTGAGTCAAACTATAGTGTTAAGATAGATTGAAGGGATAAGAAAGAAAAACAAAAGACATTTTAAGCAGAGAAGACGGTCTGAACCAAGGTAGGAGTTTGGGTCGTGAAGCTTTGTGCAAATGTCTTTCTCCATTATAATGCAGTTTTCTTTTTCTGGAGCCATCACTGGGGCTTTCCCTCATATTAAAAACCTTCATGGATTTAAAGTGACAAGATGCCTATGATCTAGGTGGCTTTTTCTGTGTGGTTTCTTTCACTGAGAATGTTTTTCATGTTGTGCCATGTGTCATTTTTTAATTTTGTTTACAAACCTATGACAACATTTATCATTTGAGTCATTTTAAGTATGCACTTCTATAGCATTAACTGCACTCACATTGTTGTAAAAATTTCCCCACCATTCATCTCCAGAATCTTTTTATTTTCCTGAAGTGACACTGTAACCATTAAACACTCACCACCCTCAATCTCTGGCCATCTTATTCTACTTGGAATTTGTCTTATATGGATATCTCCTACTCTTGGAATCATAGAACAGTTTTCCTTTTGTGTTGGGCTTGTTTCACTTGGCATAATGACTGAATGTTTCATCCACATTATAGCATGTGTGAGAGTTACCTTGTTTTTAAAGGTTGAATCATATTGAATTGTGTTTATACTACATTGTGCTTATCTGGTTATCTGTTGAACACTTGTGTTGCTTCCACCTTTTGGCTACTGTGAATAATGTTGCTATGAATACAGGGTCTGAATATCTGTTCCAGTTCTTGGTTTTAAATATTCTGGGTGTATAACCTGGACCAGGATTGATGGATTCTATGTTAACTCTGTACTTATGTATTTGAGAAGACCCCTACTGTTTTTTGCAGTTTTGGAACTATTTTACTATATTCCTTTCTATGGCAGAGTAATTCATCTTATGGATGTATCTACCCTATTTGCTCTTCCATTCACCTGTTCGTGGGCATTTTCATTGTTTTCAACTTGCGTTCTCAAGAACACTGCTGCTAGGAATATTGGTGTACAAGTTTATATTTGAACACCTGTTTTAAATTATTTGGATGTATATCTAGGAGTGGAGTTGGCAAAACATATGATAATTCAGTTCAGTCACTCAGTCACGTCCAACTCTTTGTGACCCTATGGACTACAGCACACCAGGCTTCCCTATCCATCACCAACTCCTGGAGCTTGCTCAAACTCATGTCCATCGAGTTGGTGATGACATCCAACCATCTCATCCTGTTATCCCCTTCTGCTCCTACCTTCAGGCTTACCCAGCATCAGGGACTTTTCCAACAAATCAGTTCTTCACATCAGGTGGCCAAAGTATTGCAGTTTCAGTTTCAGCATCAGTCCTTCCAATGAATATTCAAGGCTGATTTTCCTTAGGATCGACTGGTTGGATCTCCTTGCAGTCCAAGGGATTCTCAAGAGTCTTCTCCAGCACCACAGTTCAAAAGCATCACTTCTTAGGCACTCAGTTTTCTTTGTAGTCCAGCTCTATCATGTATACATGACTACTGGAAAACCATAGCTATGAGTACACAGACCTTTGTTGGTAATGTCTCTGCTTTTTAATATGCTGTCTAGATTGGTCATAACTTTTCTTCCAAGGAGCAGCATCTTTTAATTTCATGGCTGCAGTCACCATCTGCAGGGATTTTGGAGGCCCCCAAAATAAAGTCTGTGACTATTTCCATTGTTTCCCCATCTATTTGCCATGAAGTGATGGGACTGGAGGCCATGATCTTAGTTTTCTGAATATTGAGTTTTAAGCCAACTTTTTCACTCTCCTCTTTCACTTTCATCAAGAGGCTCTTTAGTTCTTCTTTGCTTTCTGCATAAAAGTAGTGTCATCTGCATGGCTAAGATTATTGATATTTCTTCTGGCAGTCTTGATTCCAGCATGTACTTCATCCAGCCCTGGAATTTCACATGATGTACTCTGCATATAAGTTAAATAAGCAGGGTGACAGTATACAGCCTTGCCATACTCCTTCCCTGATTTGGATCCAGTCTGTTGTTCTATGTCCAGTTCTAACTGTTGCTTCTTGACCTGCAAACAGATTTCTCAGGAGGCAGGTAATGTGGTCTGGTATTCCCATCTCTTTAAGAATTTTCCACAGTTTGTGGTGCTCTGCACAGTCAAAGCCTTTGGCATTGTCATTAAGGCAGAAGTAGACATTTTTCTGGATGTTTTTGCCTCTTTTTTTTCAATGATCCAGTGGATGTTGGCAATTTGATCTCTGGTTCCTCTGCCTTTTCTAAATCCAGCTTGAACATCTGGCAGTTCATGGTTCACGTACTGTTGAAGCCTGGCTTGGGGAATTTTGAGCATTACTTTGCTAATGTGTGAGATAAGCGCAACTGTGCGGTAGTTGGAACATTCTTTGGCATTGCCTTTCTTGGGGATTGGAATGAAAACTGACCTTTTCCAGTTCTGTGGCCACTACTGAGTGATATGATATTACATTTTTATGTTTTTGAGAAAATGCTGGTTTTGTACACATAGATCACATCATTTTACACCTCTACAAGTAAAGTTTGAGTTCCAATTTCTGTACATTTTTGCCAACATTTGTCATTTGTCTTTATTGTTGATTTCCCCCACATCCATCCTGAGTGCCTTATTAAGGAGGAAGTCATAATGCAGGGCCCACATTTGAGGAGAGAGGAGTTAGCTTCATATACGTGATGGACAGCTGAGTGTCTGTATCAATTATTTAGAATCTTCCTGCATAGATATTTTTATTTAACACTACTCATAAAACCTATGTTTTTCTTTTTTTTTTTCTTTTTTAACTGTTTGGACACCTGAAAATTATTTTAATCTTTTGGGAGCTACCCTAGTGGTTCAGACTGTAAAGCACCTGCTTGCAGTGCAGGAGACCTGGGTTCGATCCCTGGGTGGGGAAGATCCCCTGGAGAAGCAAATGATGACCCCTCCAGTACTCTTGCCTGGAAAACTTCATGGATGGAGGTTCCTCATAGCCTACAGTCCATGGGGTCTGAAAGAGTCAGACATACTGAGAGACTTCCTTTTCTCTTTCTTTTGGCTATAATCCAGCCAACTATACAGCTTAGTTCATTCTTGCTTTGGCTATTGAGAGATTTTTCCATGCTCTTATGCTTTTATTTTACATAATTCAGCTTTCATTGGGTTTTTTGGTTTTTCTTTCTCATATTTTAAGATTATGGTGCTTTACATATTTACTGTCTCAGTCCTAGTATAAGCCACATTTTAAAGAATCCTTGTTCCTTTTTATTAAAGAATGTTACTAAACATTTTCATGTGGGAACTTAATAATCTCAGCAGAAAATGCATCAAAATACTTATGCAAGTATCCAAGACTATGCATACACATGGTTATGAAGATTTTCACATGGAGCTATGTGTTTCTGTATTAGGCTAAAGATAGTTTATAATGATGTCTCCAACCTGATTTCTTATGATACAGGTATTATAACCTTTTCCCTTTGTCTGCCTGTAACTTCCCACTCCAGTGGTAAAAATCCTGGCTTCCACTACTTGTCAGTTATCAAATTCAGTGCTTGTTCCATTAAATGACTGATTCTGTAAGTTTCAGTCCTGTTAGCTACAAACCCCTGTGGAAAGAACTTACAGAGATCATTGTTTATGTACATTTTGCCTTTGGCCTGCAGATTCTAATCATTTTCACAATGAACTTAGGTCAGATAATTTTGTCCTAATACTAAGAGTGGTTTTTTTTTTTTTTTTTTTTACAAAAATTCCTTCTTCTTCTTTTTTAATCTCTTGGCTGTGCTGTGGCATGTGGGATTTTAGGTCCCTGACCAGGAATTGAACCCACCTCTCCTGCATTGGCAACATGGAGTCTTAACCACTGGCCCACCAGGGAAGTCTGAATCTTTTCATATATTTCTCAATCTGTTAGATTCCTTGTTAAATTATGCATTCCAGTCTTTGACACTCTCATACCATAAATAAACATTAATAGGTAATAATTTACTTGTTGGGTTCTGAAAACAAAAATCTATGTGCTTAGACAAATGCATAGTGTCAGGTATTCATCACTAAAGTATCACGTGGTATATTTCAGCCATAAATTCCATAAACTGTTTATCATGTCTGTTTTACCTTTTCTAGAATGTCTTATAAGGTCATACAGTGTGTAGCACTTAAGGCTGGATTCCTTCACTTAGTAATATAAGTGTTAGATTCATGCTTTTCTTTTTTCATAAACGGGTTGGTTGTTCATTCCTTTATATCTCTGAACACTATTGTATTGAATTGTATGAGAGGAAAAATAATTTTCCCTCTACTCTCAGTGTTCTTCATTGAGATTCTCATAATGAAAGGCAGATGGACTGGAGAAAAACAATCAGAAGTTTAATATATGCCATGCATAACTCCTGTATAGTTGAAAGATACCTGGGGAAACTGAGTCACTTCCTGAAATGGTCCAAGATTTTACCTTAAATGCTATCATCAGCTATCAATGAAAGAGGAGTTTAGGGGATGGAAGAAGCCATTTAAGGGAGATTATTATGTGAAGCACAGTAAACAAAGGTATGGTGGTTATGCAGGTTAACATCCAGGTCCATTCCATAGATCTTTTTGATATTTAGTCAAGTCATTTAGTCAAGTCAAGTCATTCTTGATATTTAGTCGTCCTCCATATCCTTGTCCACAAAAGGACACATCCTTACAGATGGAGATATCCTTAATACATGTAAATCGACTTCATAAAATGGCATTTCTATTTGGTTTTCAAAGGTTCTCCAGGAGTTCGTTTTTTTTTTTAAATTAATCAGTCTAAAATAATCTTTTTGTCAAATGGGCATATTTTGGGTGTGCTGTTTTGTGCTTCTCTTGAAATTTTCATGCCGTAATATGCCTAGGAATGCACATCTATGGAAGGATATCCTGATATTTTTAAGTTTTTAATTATTATGAATTATGAATAGTGCTCTTGTACATTACTCAGTGCTAGTTTTTATTTCAGTTTTCCAAAGCAGTTGTGTAAATACAAGAGGTACACTTCTTGATTCCTAAGGTGAGACCATTTAGATTTGGAGAAAAATGCCAAACTGTCTTCCAAAGTTGACTGTACATGCATCCAACCAGCATCTTGAGTATACTCTTGTATGCTTATTTACAGTTTTTTATCTTCTTTGGCCAGGTGTGTGTTTCAATCTTCACCAAATTTGTATACTGTGGATACAGTCTTGAATAATTGAACTTTTCTAAGAATCTGTCCATTTCTTCCATTTATCGCTTTTATTGATGTATAGTTGTTCATAATAGTCTATTAGAATCCTTTGCATTTCTGCACTGTCTGTTGTAACTGCTACCCAGGTGCAGGTTCTGGGAGGTGTGTTCACAAAGGAGACTGTGGACGTGTGACCACAATATAGGGTCTAGAATGTGGGGTCACCCTTGAGGCTGTGGATGTGTGAGCCCAAGTACAGTACTGGGAGGTGGGGTCAACCAGGAGACTGTAGACATGTGAGCCTAGATGTGGAGTCTTGGAGGTTGGGTCACCCTGGAGACTGAACATGTAATCACTGGTACAGGATGTAGGGAGGGGTGTCACCTTTGAGACAGTGGATATGTGACCCCAGGTACAAGTCTGAAGAGTGGGGTCACCCTGGTGGCTGTGGACGTGTTACCCCAGACACAGGGCCTGTGGAAGTGTTTCACCATGGAGACTGGATGTGTGACCTCAGGAAAAGGGTCTGGAGTGTGGGGTCACACTTGAGACTGTGGATATGTGTCTGCAGCTACAGGGTCTGGGAGGGGGTAACCCTGGAGACTGTGGAAATTTGACCTCAGGTGGAGGCACTGTGAGGTGTTGTCACCCCAGAGACTGAGGATGTGTGATTCCAGGTTCAGAGTCTGGGAGGGGTGTCACCTGGAGACAGTGGACATGAGACCCTGGGTTCAGTATCTGGGTGGTGGGGTCACCCTGGAGACTGTGGATTTGTGAACCCACAAACAGGGTCTTAAGTATGGCGTCAACCTGGAGACTGTGGACCTGTGATTCCAGTTGCAGGGTGTACGGAGTGTGTTCACCATGAAGTCGGTGGATATGTGACCCCAGGTTCTGGTCTGGAGGATGCAGTCACCCTGGATCTGTGACCCCAGTTTCAGGGTCTGGAAAGGTGTCACCCTGGAAAGTGTGGACGTGTGACCCCAGATTCAGGGTCTGGGGAGGAGTGTCACCCTGCAGAGTGTGGATATGTGACCCCAGGGGAATGGTCAGGAGGAGGCCACCCTGGAGACTATGAAATTGTGAGTCCAGTTGCAGGGCTTGGGAAGGGGTCACCCTAGAGACTGTGGATGTGTGACTTCAGGTACGGTGTCTGGGAGGGATCACCCAGGGGGCTGTAGCTATGTGATCCTAGGTATAGGGTTTGGGAGAGTGTTACCCTGCAGACTGTGGACATATGACCCCAGGTGCATGGTCTGGTGTGGTAGGGTCACCCTGGAGATTGTGGAAGTGTGACCCCAGGTGCAGGGTCTGGGGTGAGGTCACTCTGGAGACAGTGTACAAGTGACAAATGTGCATGGTTAGAGGACGGGATCACCTTGGAGACTGTAGACATGTGACTCCAGGTACACTATCTGGGAGGGACATCATCCTGGAGCCTGGACATGTGACCATAGATACAGGGTCTGAATGGGGTCACCCTAGGCACCTGGATATCTGACCCCATGTACAGGGTCTGGGATGCTAATAACCAAGGAGACTCTGGACATGTGACCCCAGGTAGTGTATGGGGGGGTCACTCTAGAGACAGCAGAATTTTAACCACAGGTAAATGGTCTTCAAGGGGTGTCACCCTGGATAATGTGGACATATGAGCCCAGGTGCAGTGTGTGAAATGTAGTTCACGCTGGAGACTGTGGACATGTTAATCCAGCTGCAGGGTAGGGGAGGGCGGTCATCCTCGAGATTGTGGATGTGTGGATACAAGTACAGGGTCTGGCAGGGGGCTTCACCCTGGAAACTGTGGACACCTCACCCCAGGTACAGATTATGAGAGGTGGGGTCACACTGGAAACTGAGGACATGTGATCCCAATTACAGAGTCTGGGAAGGGGGTTACACTGAAGCCTGTGAACCTGTGATCACAGGTTGTGTCTGGGAAGTGGCATTACACAGGAGACTCTGGACATGTGACCCAGGGTTCAGGGTCTGGGAGGGAGTCACCCTGGAGACTGGACTTGTGACCCCAGGTACAGGATTTTGGATGAGTCACTCTGAGACTGTGGATATGTGACTCCAGGGGGAGTGTCTGTGAGGGGCTCACCTTGGAGACTGTATTTGTGTGACCCCAGGTACAGGGTCTGGAAGTTTGGGTAACCCTGGTGACTGTGCCCATGTGACACTAGGTACAGCCTCTGGGGAAGGTTGTCATCCTGGCCACCATGAGTATGTGATCCCAGGTACAGGGTCTGAGATATGGGGTAACCCTGGAGACTGAGGCCAAGTAAACTGAGGTAAAAAGTTTGGTGAGGTGGGGTCACACTGGAGACTGGATGTGTAACCCCAGTTGCAGGGTCTGAGAGGGATGTCACCCTGGAATCTACAGACGTGTGACCCCAGGTGGAAGAGAGGAGTCACACTGGAGACTGTGGTCATGTGACACCAGGTGCAGTGCCTGAGACATGGGGTCACACTGGAGACTGTGGATGTATGAGCCAGGTACAAGAAATGGGAGGGATGTTAACCCGAAGACTGTGGATGTGTGAGACCAGGTACATGAACTGGGAGAGTTTACACCCTGGTGAACGTGGATGTGTGACCCTGCTTCAGGATCTGTGAAGGGTGCCACTCTGGAGAATGTGGAAATCTGATCCCAGGGTTCCTCTAGTTTTGCAGTGGGGAACATGGGATTCCTCTCAAGTTGTGGCAGGAAACTCGGGATTCCTCTTGAGTTGTATCAGGGAACTCAAATCTCCCATCTAATTGCAGCGGGACCTCAGTGTGCCTCTCCAATTGCAACTCAGGGTTCCACTCGAGGCATGGCAGGGAACTTGTGTTCCTCTAGAGTTGGGGGGTTACTCAGGGTTCTTCTCGACTTGTGGTGAGACCTCCTCTCAAGTTACCTTGGGGCAATTCATGTCTAGCAGGGATGTGCAGGGTGGCTCCTTTCTTGTTGCAATCTGCGCATGGCTACTCACTAGTTTTGGCATGAGATTTCTCTAGTTATGGTCCGGGTCAATTCTGCAGTTGTGGTGGGTTCAATTCTCTCCAGTTGTGGTATGAAAGCTCCTCTCTAGTTGTGGTGTGAGGTTCATCTCTATTAGCACCAAGGGGCTCCTCTCAATGTGTGATGTCCACTGGGCTCCTCTGAAGTAGTGGTGGAGGGCTCCTCTCAAGTTGCAGGGCAATGTCCTCTCTGGTTGAGGTGTGGGTGGCTCCATGGGGAAGGTCCACTATTTTTGGCGATAGAATTTCCTCACTAACATTAGTGGGATAGATTCTCTCTAGTTATGAAGGATGCCACTCAACTTACTTCAGGGAACTTGCCTCTATTTGTGGCAGAGCGGCTTCTCTCTAGGTGTGATGTTCTGTGGGAATCCACTCTAGTTTTTCTGGAGGAATCGTTTCAGTTTTATCCAGGGAGCCCCAGTATCATTATGACCAGAGGCCCCTTTTCTTGTTATTGCCTAGGGCTCCTGTCAAATTGCATCAGGGAACTCGGCGTGCTTCTTGAGTTACAGCAGGTGACTCAGGTTTCCTTTAGAGTTGTGGTGAAGCCTCCTCTCGAGCTGCAGTGGAGCCAGTCCTCTCAAGTAGCGCTGTGCAGGCTAGTCCCTGTCTACTCCCATTGTGTGGGAGGCTGCTCTCTAGTTGTGGCATGGGGCTTCAATCTAGTTGCAGTGGGTATCCACTCTTTATTTGTGGTGGGTCGGCTCCTCTCTAATTGTTATTTTCATACTCCTCTCTAGTTGTGTCAGAGGGGCTTCTCTTTAGTTGTGGTAGTTGGGCTTCTCTCTAGTTGTGGTAGAGTGCTCTCATCAAACTGTGATGGGGGTGGCTATTGTCTGGTTGTAATGTGAAGGGGCACTTTTTCTAGGTTTAATGTTCAGGAGGCTACTCTCTAGTTGTGGCAATGGGAGGCCTCTTTAGTTTTAACCTGGTGGGCTCCACTCTACTTGTGGAAGGGGGCTTCCATCTAATTGTGATGTGTGGGTATGCTCCTCTCTAATGGCGATGTTAAGGGGGGATTACCTCTAACTGTGGGAGGGGTCTCCTCTCTAGCTGCAGTGTTGGCCTCCTCTTTCATTTTGATCCATGTGGGAATTCCATTCTAGTTGTGATGTG
>NW_011475880.1:13805-18106 GCF_000754665.1 Bison bison bison
GTTACAGTGTGTGGGCTCCTCTCTAGTTGTGGTGGGGACTCCTCTTGAGTTTCATCAGGAGACTTTGTATTCCTCTCAAGGTGAGGTGGGGCCTCCACTTGAGTTTTGGTGGGGTAGCTCCTTTCTAGTAGCTTTGTACAGCATGGCTTCTGTTTAGTTGTGATTTGTAGGTGGCTAAACTCCCTGTGGCAGGGTCTCCTCTCTAGCTGGTGTGGGGGGTCAACTCTTAGTTGTGTTGGTTTGGCTTCTCTCTAGTTGTGGTGTGCAGTCTCCTCTCAAGTTGTGTTAGGGATCTCTTCTCTATTTATGGTGTTCTGGGGGCACCTCTAGAGCTGCAGTGGAATGTTCCTCTTGAATTGGGAAGGGAGTTTCCTCTCTAGTAGTGATGTGCACAGGCACTCTTTCCAGGTGTGATATATGCGAGCCTACTCTCTAATTTTGGCATGGCCTCTCCTCTTTATTTGCAGCATGGGAGCCTCCTCTCTAGTTGTGGAAGGAGGCTTCTGTCTAATTGTGATGTATGGAAATGCGCCTCTCCAGTGGCAGTGTTCAAGGGGCTTCTCTTTATTTGTGAAATGAGGTCTACTCTCTAAATGTGGTGAGGATACTACTCTCTGATGGTGGTAGGGGGTGTACTAGATCCTACCACCTAGAGTCCCCTAGAGGGGACCCTCTCTAAGTGTAATGTCCAGGGTTTCCTCTCCTGTTGTGGTGGGGGAACACTCTCCAGTTTTGGCAGGTGAGCTCTTCTCTCATTGTGGCCATGGGCTTCTCTTGAGCTGTGGTATAGGGATACTCTCAAGTTCAGGAGGGGACTCGGGGCTCCTCTCTAGTTGGGGTGATGATTTATCCGACGGTTCTATGTGGGGAGTTTGTTCTCTCTACTTGTGGCATTGGGGGTTCCTCACTAGTTTTCACGTGGTTCCAAACTTTAGTTGTGACAGGCTCAAGTTACTTCAGGGCCCTCATCTCTATTTGCGGCAGAGGGATTCCTCCCTAGGTGCAATGTGCTGGAGGGCTCCTATCTAATTTTGGCAGGGGAATTCTCTCCAGTTTTGGGGGCAGGAGGCTCCTAACTTTGTCACTGGGTTATCCTTCCTTGTGATGGCATAGGGATCCTCTCGAGATGTGGTGGGGGACTCGGGGTTCCTCTCAAGTTGGGACAGGTGATGGGATTCCTTTAGAGTTGTGGTGGGGTTTACTCTTGAGATGCATGGGGCAGCTCCTCTCTAGTAGCAATTAGCAGGCTGCCTCCTGTCTACTTGTGATGTGCGGTAGGCTACTGGGACTACACTCTATTGCAGTGGGGTCAACTGACGTTTTTGTTTCCACTCCTCTCTAGTTGTGGTTTGGACTCCTTTCCAGTTGTAGCAGGGTAGGACTCCTCTTCAGTTGTGGTGTGAAGCTATCTCTCTTGTGGTAGAGTTCTGCTCTTGAATTGTGGTGGTGGTGGCTCCTCTTGGGAATCCTCTCGAGTTGCCTCAGTGCTTGGGGCTCATCTTGATGTGCAACGGGGAAGTCTGTGTTCCCCTCCAGTAGCAGCAGGGGAATTGGGCCTCTTCTCCAGTTGAGTTGGGTAACTCGGAGTTCCTCTCAAGTTTCAGCAGGAAATGCAGGATCCCTCTTGAGTTGTGATGGGGAAAGTCGGGGTTCATCTCGAGTTGCAAGAGGGGAGTGAGGTCTTTTCTCGTGTTAAAATGAGGAACTTGGGTTTCCTCTCAAGTTTCAGCAGGGGAGTCGGGCCTCCTCTCAAGTTGTGAGGGGGAACTCAGGGTTCCTCTCTGGTTGCAAAAGGGGACTTGAGTTTCCACTCGAGTTGCAGCTGGTAACACTGGGTAGCTCCTAAGTTGCAGCATGAATCTTGGGGTTCCTTTCAAGTTACATCAGGGTACTCAGAGCTCCTCTCGAGTTGTGGCAAGAACTCAGGGTTCCTCTTGAGTTGCAGTGTGGGACTCAGGGTTCCACTTGATCCATGGTGGGGAACTCAGTTTTCTTATCAAGTTATGTGTGGGGGGGGTGCTACATATGGTTCCTCTCATGTTGTGCTGGGGCCTCCTCTCATGATGTTTTGGGGTGACTGGTCTCTAGTAGGGATGTGCAGGTTCTTCTTTCTTGTGAGGGTGACTACTCACTAGTTTTGGCATGGGACTTCTCTCTAGATATGGTCGGGGTCAACTCTGTAGTTATGGTGAGTTCAATTCTCTCTAGTTGTGGTCTTCTAGCTCCTGTCTAGTTGTGTTGTGAGGGTTGTCTCTATTGTCAGCAGAAGAGCTCCTCTTTATGTGTGATGTCCAGCAGGCTCCTCTTGAGTTGTAGTGGAGGGCTCCTCTAGAGTTGTGGGGCTGTGTCCTCTCTGTTTGGGGTGTGGGTGGCTCCACAGGAAGGAGCCACTCTACTTTTGGTGCTAGAGGTTCCTAATATTAGTGGGCTTGCTTCTCTATAGTTGTGAGTCAATCCACTTGCTTTAATTCAGGGAGCTTATTTTATTTGCTTCAGAGGGACTTCTGTCTTGGTGTGATGACCTGAGGGATTCCACTCTATTTCTGCCCAGGGAATCTGCTACAGTTTTGCCAGGGGAGCTCCTCTGTCATTTGGCCAGGTTATCCTTGCTTGTTACAGCATAATATTCCTGTCAGATTGCAGTAGGGAACTTAGCATTTCTCTTAAGTTTCAGCAGGTGTCTCAGGTTTCCTTTAAGTTGTTGTGGAGACTCCTCTTGAATTGCACTGGGGCAGATACTCTAGAAAAGATGTTCAGGCTGGCTCCTCTTTTGTTGCAATTTGTGGGACTCTATTCTCTAGTTTAGGCAAGGGGTCTCCACTCCAGTTGCAGTGTGGTTCCACTGTTTATTTATGGTGCTTCAGCTCCTCTCTAGTTGTCACTTGCAGACTCCTTTCTAGCTTTGGCAGGGGGCGCTCATCCTCCCTAGTTGTGGCAGGGGTGTCCTCCTTAGTTGTGCATTTGGGCTCCTCTCTAGTTGTGGTAAAGAACTCTTCAAATTGTGATGGGTGTGGCTCCTCTCTGGTTGTGATGTGAAGGGGCATTTTTCTAGGTGCAATGTGCAGGAGGCTACTCTCTAGTTGTGGTAGTGGGTGTTTTCTTCAGGTGTGGCATGGTGGCCTCCTTTCTACTCGTGACAAGGGACTTCTGTCTAATTGTGATATGTGGATATGCTTCTCTTTAATGGTGATGTTCAGGGGGGCTTATCTCTGGTTGTGGCAGGGATCTCCTCTTATTTGCAGTGTTGGCCTCCTCTTTTGTTTCGATCCCTGTGGGAGTTCCACTCTAGTTTTTATGTGCATGGGCACTTTTCTCTAATTGTGATGTGTTGCACTCCTATCAATCTGTGCAAGGGTTATTCACTGCAGTTATGGCAGTGGTGCTCTGCTCTAGTTTTGATTTAAGGCGGGGGTGGCACCTCTGTAGTTGCAGCGATATGCTCCTCACTATGTGGTTGCAGCTATATGCTCCTTATGCCTGAATGTCAGCTATCTAGTTGTGGCATGTATTCAACTCTCTAGTTTTAGCACTTGGGCTTCACTCTAGTAGTGAAGTGCTGTGGTGCTCTTCCCTAGTTGTACTCTTCCTGGGGTTGTCCTCTCTAGTTGTGGAGTGGGACCTCCTGTCTTGTTGAATTGTGCTGTGCTGCTCCTCTCTAGGTGCAGTTTTCCGGCTCATCTCTATTTGTGGTTTGAGTGGCTACTCTCTGGTATTGAAATGGATCCTCCTCTCTAGATGTGGTGTGCAAGACTGATTTTATCTAGGGGCAGGGTGTGGGGCCTCCTTTCTACATGCAGTGTCCGGTTTGGCTCCTCTATTGTTGCAGTGTTTGGCTCCTCCCAATTTTGGTGGGGAACTCCAATCGAGTTGCATTGGGGGACTTGCTCCTCTCAAGTTGAGGTGGGGCCTGCATTTGAGTTTTTTTTTTTTTTGGTTAGGGGGGGGGGGGGTCCTCTCTAGTAGCAGTGTGCAGGGTTGCTTCTGTTTAGTTTCAACGTGTGGGTGGCCAAACTACCTGTGGCATGGAGCTCCTCTCTAGTTGTTGTGGGGGGTCAACTCTTAGTTGTGATTGGTGGGCTCCTCTCTAGTTGTGGTGTAAAGGCTTCTCTCAAGTTGTATTGAGGGAGGTCTTCCCTATTTGTAGTGTTTGGGGGACACCTCTAGAGTTGTGGTAAAGTGTTCCTCTTGAATTGTGGTAGGGGTTTGCTCTCTGTGAATGATGTGCACAGGCACTCTTTCCAAGTGCAATATCTGTGAGCCTACTCTCTAATTTTGGCATGGCCCCTCCTCTTTAATTGTGG
>NW_011475881.1:0-15471 GCF_000754665.1 Bison bison bison
GCATTTGTTGAAGAGCTGGTTTGGTGGAACTCTCACCTTTTGCTTGTCTGTAAAGCTTTTGATTTCTCCTTCATATTTGAATGAGATCTTTGCTGGGTACAGTAATCTGGGCTGTAGGTTATTTTCTTTCATCACTTTAAGTATGTCCTGCCAATCCCTTCTGGCCTGAAGAGTTTCTATTGAAAGATCAGCTGTTATCCTTATGTGAATCCCTTGTGTGTTATTTGTTGTTTTTCCCTTGCTGCTTTTAATATTTGTTATTTGTGTTTGATCTTTGTTAATTTTATTAATATGTGTCTTGGGGTGTTTCACCTTGGGTTTATCCTGTTTGGGACTCTCTGGGTTCCTGAACTTGGGTGATTATTTCCTTCCTCATTTTAGGGAAGTTTTCAATTATTAGCTCCTTAAATATTTTCTCATGGTCTGTCTTTTTGTTGTCTTCTTCTGGGATTCCTATGATTCGAATGTTGAGGCTTTTAACATTGTTCCATAAGTTTCTGAGATTGTCCTCATTTCTTTTAATTCATTTCTCTTTTTCCCTCTCTGTTTCGTTTATCCTACCATTCTATCTTCTACCACACTTATTCTATCTTCTGCCTCCATTATTCTACTGCTCATTCCCTCTAGAGTGTTTTTTATCTCATTTAATGTATTATTCATTATATATTGACTCTTTTTTATTTCTTCTAGGTCCTTGTAAAACCTTTCTTGCATCTTCTCAACCCTTGTCTCCAGGCTATTTATCTGTGATTCCATTTTGATTTCAAGATTTTGGATCATTTTCACTATCATTATTTGGAATTCTTGATCAGGTAGATTCCCTATGTCTTCCTGTTTTGTTTGGTCTGGTGGGCATTTATCCTCTTCCTTTACCTGCTGGGTATTCCTCTGCCTCTTCATCTTGTTTGTATTGCTGTATTTGGAGTGGCCTTTCCATATTCTGGGAGTTTGTGGATTTCTCTTTATTGTGGAGTTTCCTCACTGTGGGTGGGGTTGGATGGGTGGCTTGTCAAGGTTTCCTGGTTAGGGAAGCTTGTGTTGGTGTTCTGGTGGGTGGAGCTGGATTTCTTCTCTCTGGAGTGCAATTAAGTGTCCAGTAATGAGTTATGAGATGTCAGTGGGTTTGGAGTGACTTTGGGCCGACTGTATATTGAAGCTCAGGGCTATGTTCCTGTGTTGCTGGAGAATTTGTATGGTATGTCTTGCTCTGGAACTAGTTGGCCCTTGGGTGGTGCTTGGTTTCAGTGTAGGTATGGAGGCGTTTGATGAGCTCCTGTCAATTAATGTTCCCTGGAGTCAGGAGTTCTCTGGTGTCCTCAGGATTTGGACTTACGCCTCCTGCTTCTGGTTTTCAGTCTTATTTTTACAGTAGCCTCTAGACTTCTCCATCTATACAGCACTGTTGATAATACATCTAGGTTAAAGATGAAAAGTTTCTCCACAGTGAGGGACACCCAGAGAGGCTCACAGAGTTACATGGAGAAGAGAAGAGGGAAGTGGGAGACAGAGGTGACCAGGATGAGACAAGGGGGAATCAAAAGAGGAGAGAGCAAGCTAGCCAGTAATCACTTCCTTATGTGTGATCCACAGTCTGGACTGCTCAGAGATGTTCATGGAGTTATACAGAGAAGAGAAGAGGGAGGAAGGAGACAGAGGTGGCCAGGAAGATAAAGAGGGGGATCAACAGGAGAGAGACAGATCCAGCTAGTAATCAGTTCCCTAAGTGTTCTCCACAGTCCGGAACACACAAAGAGATTCACAGAGTTGGGTAGAGAGGAGAAGGGGGAGGGAGGAGATAGAGGCAACCTGGTGGAGAAAAATGAGAGTCCAAATGGGGAGAGAGCAGTCAAGCCAGTAATTTCACTCCCAAGTAAAAGTGGGTCCTGAAGATTGGGTTCTTAAAGGCACAAAATTGGTAACAAATACCAAAAAGTCAAGGTTAAAAATCTAGAGTAGAGGTTGGATTTTCAAAAATATAATATTAAAGAAAAAAAGTCACAAAAATTATAAAAATATATATATATATATGAAATTTGCTTTAAAAAAAATTAGGGTCTTTTTTTTGCAAAGTAATAGTAGGTTATAAAAATGAAAATTAAAGGAGTAATAGAGGACTTAAATTTTTTTTTAATTTAAAAAATTAAAGAATGTTAATAGTAAAAATATATCTAGGACTTTCTCTGGTGTTTTTTTTGGACAGTGTGGGGTCAGTTTATTTTCAGATAGTTCCTTGGTCCAGCTTGTATTTCTCAAGATCTATAGGCCCCTTCCTATGTAGTTGGTACTAACTACAGGGTTTTAATCTGTTGCACCTGTCACTTCCAAGGCGGTTCCCTCTGTTTTAGCTTCTTCTGTTTGCTGGTCTCTTCGGTGTCTAATTTCCACCCTGAGACAAGGGGGCGGTGGTGGACACTTTTTTTAGGCTCCCTTGTTCAGTGGTGCTGTGGGGAGGGAGGAACGCTGCAAAGAAATAACACTGGGGTCTGTGGGGAGTGCTCCTGTTGTCTTGGCCACACTGGGTTTGCCCCCATTCACGGCGTGTGCTCTTTCTCTGTCTACACTGCTTAGTCTCTAGGTTGCTCTGCTGGGAACTGTCTGAGACTGGCCCTGAGTTGGATGCACTTCCCAGGTCTAAGCAGCTCAGGTTCAGGTTCTCAGATACTCCTCAGAGACGCAGACTCGGTTGGGCCTGAATTTTGTGCCCTTTCCAGGTCCGAGCAGCTCAGGTGACCAGGTGTTTGGTGAGCACGGTCCCTGCGACTTATCGCCTCCCCTGTCCGTGCCGCTCGGTTTTCTTGGCATACAACCGGCGGACCTTCTCAGGCAGATGTTGACCGTCCAGAATCCCAAGAAGTCTTGGTTAGCAACAAGCCTGCTTGCAGTTTGGTAGATAATGCCTTTTGGGGCTGTGATTGCCCGCTTCTGGCTCTGGCTGCCCTCACCTGCCTGTCTCCTGAGGGGGATAGGCTTGTCTGCAGCTGGCTAGCTCTGCTCAGTCCTTTGTTCTGTGAGCGGGCCTGGTGGTGTGTTAGGTTAGGGCTTTTCGTGGGGTAGCTATCCCATAGTCTGATTTGCTCTCTCAGGTTAGTTCCCTCAGATTGACCTCAGGGCATTCAGGCCTGGTCCTTACTCTAAGCAATGCAGCCCATGCCTCCCTGTCCAGCCCCTGCTTGCCAGGGGTGGATGCAGGCGTCTATGCTGCTTCTCTACTGGGAGTTACCATTGGGCACGTAATCTGTGGGTTTTAATTATTTATTTATTTTCCTCCCGGTTATGTTACCGTCTGTGGTTCCAAGGCTCGCCACAGAGTCGCCAGTGAGAGTGTTTCCTGGTGTTTGGAAACTTCTCTCTTTTTTAAGACCCTTCCTGGGACGTATCTCCATCCCTACGTCTTTTGTCTCTCTTTTTATCTTTTTTTTTTTTTTTCCTGTCTCCTTTCGAAGACAATGGGCTGCTTTTCTGGGTGCCTGATGTCCTCTGCCAGCATTCAGAAGTTGTTTTGTGGAATTTATTCAGTGTTCAATGTTCTTTTGATGAATTTGTTGGGGAGAAAGTGGTCTCCCTGTCCTATTCCTCCTCCATCTTAGGACCGCCTCCATATCTCTGCTTTTTAATATGCTGTCTAGGTTTGTGTTTACTATTACTGAAAGTGAAAGTGTTAGTTGCTCTGTTGTGTCCAACTCTTTGAGATCCCATGGACTGTAGCCCACCAGACTCCTCTGTCCATGGAACTCTTTAGGCAAGAATATTGGAGTAGGTAGCCATTTCCTTCTCCAGGAGATTTTCCCAAACCAAGGACTGAACCCTCATCCCCCACATTGCAGGCAGATTTTTTTTTTTACCATCTGAGCCGCCAGGGAAGCCCCAGAACTATACATTTTAAAATGATTGAGATAGTAAAACTTGTAACAAAATTTAAAAAACTGATAAGGCAGTATGTTCTTTTTGCTAAAACCTGTTTGGTTGTCACTTGCAACCAAATGTACAACTGATATGCAGTATATATCACTCCTGATATACACTGCCTGCATCTAGTTTCATGTCAATCATGAGTAGTAATGATGAACATGAAAGACCTGCCCACAGGGTTTTGGAAGCCTTCCTCTAAGTCAACATCAGTCAATTAATCAAAACATTTTGAGGATGGTTATTAAACTAGTGGCTACTCCTCTTAATTGTAAATAGCATGTAATCCATATTTCTTTACACAGTCCACAAGCATGTTATGAAAAACTGCCAAAGTCCTAGTGCACTTTCCAGACCTACCTGTCTACCAGTCATCAGAGGGAGAAGAGACGCTTCCAAAGTAATTCTTGGTAACTGACCTGGCCACGCTCACTGACAGTACTACTGCTGGGCTGGCCTGTTCTTCTGCAGCTCCCCAGGCCTCTTCTTCCCTGACACTACAGTCTGTGTGAAGATTCTTGCTGGTTTCTCAGCTTTCTTAGGTGCCTTCTCTGCTCACAAGACTAGATTCTCTAGGGTTTGGGCACACACAGGCCAGTCTTCCCTCAGCACTGAGTGAGAACCAGCCCCGTGTGACCTGTACATTCATGATTCCTAGACTCTGGCCCTTCCCAGTCAATTCATCATGATATTTTTTTTAAGTGATTTGTTTCAAGGCCAAATTGAGTGACTTTCACTCTTGCTACTCAGAAGATAGCATCATCTGGGAGCTTGTTAGAAAATCAGGATCTCAGGGTGCCTCTCAGACTTATGAAATCTGCATTTTAAGAAGATATAAGGTGATGTGCACATTAATATTTCAAACACTTAGACTGAGTCCTTCCACTGTGGAGGCCCCTTGCCTGTGTTCTCTCAAATGCCTGGGTACGTGGTGTTCTGTGTTGTCTCCATCCAACCTCTCTACATAATGTGTCTTCTTGAATGATCTCTCTTAGTTGGAGAATCATTTTACATTGTTTAAGCTATTAAACTAAACAAAACAAGCTTCAAAATCCTTTGAGTTTGCTTTAGTTTTTTCTTTAATTAACAAGCCCAGCTAACTGTGACCTTTTCTGTACTGCTGTTTTTCTTGTGTGTCTGGACTGTCCTTTCTCTTTGTGCTTGCTGCCAAACTGTTTACATCATTTCCACACCACCTTTAGAACTCCTGGTTCAGAGCTCTGCTTTCTGGGCATCTATACTTGTTCTTTAGGTACCAGTCCCTTTTCTTCCAAGATCAATTGCACAAATATTGTTAGTATTACATTCAGGGACCTTTCAAACCTCTAGGATTGCCTGCTCTTCACTGTCTCTTAGCCAAAGAATCTTATCTTTCCACTGAAATAAATATTTTCCCAGAAACAATTTTATATAATGCATGAACATAGTTAAAATATTAATTAAATGTCAAATTGTAACAAAAAAGTATTAGATCCCTCTGCATATATTTATTACTTCATCTTACTTGTGTTTTCTGATGCTTAGCTTTTATGTTCTTACTTTTATGCTAGATTGAAATTTTTCTTATTGATTTTGAATATTATCTATTGAATTTTTAATTACATTAGATGAAAGATTTGGCTTCTAATACCACTCTGTCCCACTTTGTTTCCCATCTCCTATAAAGGGGATGACAGAGGATGAGATGGTTGGATGGTATCACCAACTCAATGGACATGAGTTTGAGTAAACGATGGGAGTTGGTGATGGACAGGAAGGCCTGACGTGCTGCAGTCCATGGGGTTGCAGAGTTGGACACAACTGAGCAACTGAACTGAACCTTTTAATCACAGGCATATCACAGTTTTTATTAAACTATTATAATTATTACTTCATAAATGTTAACTTCATATCCAAGAATCATATTGTGATTGTATTTCCTTTCTTTTATAAGTAATTGTTAGTTTGGATTTAACAATTATATCATTTTAATTTTCTTAGGCTTTTTTGTACCTATACCCAGTTCTTCTCACTTTCTCCACAGCCTCACAATATAAGTTTCCAAATGACCAAATACATTTTCATTTTCTTAAGATTCTATACATGTATATGTAAAATTTCCCAATGCCCTCCACATGACTTTCAATTAAATTTTCCACATGCTGAGATCTATCCACTACAGTTCTGTTCAGTCCCATCCCTCCTGGAGCACACTGGCTCTATTCCACTTTGGGTAAACTGGTGGACAGACCCAGTGCCCAGCTAACATCTGGGGCTCCCCAACATGATTTCTCTCCCCCACATGATCAGTGTGGGTCCAATCAGGAGACAGAAACCACAGAGTAACCCCAAAACAGGAAGTTTAATAGAAAGACTTATTCAATGTATATAGGAGAATAACTGTAAAGATGCAAAGAAAATGAAAGAGTGTGTCCTAGAGTTGAGGAAGCGTCCCCTGAGAAGGACAACTTGGAAGGGTTCTCCTCACTGGAGGTTTGGTTGCAGCCTCTTGAATGGCAGAGAAGTGTGCTGGGCTGCTGGGCCTGAGAGAGTCTCTGGTCACCCAGTGAGCAAGAAACAGCCCTCTGGGGTACGAGTGAACCAAGGCTGGAGGTGGGCACCGAGAGGGAGTGGAGGCCCACTGCAATCTGAAGGCCTGAAGTGCAGTGTCTGTGTCAGGAGGACTAAAGAGATGGTCCTTGGGCCCCAACCAGGATTTCAGAGTCTCCAAGGGGCTCACATACTGGGTGTGCATTGGAGCAGAGCACTGCTCATGTCTCTGAAGAGGTGCACTGATAGTTAGAGCAGCAAGAGCAAGAAAAGGCAAAACAGCAGCCATAACCAAGAAGAGAGGCTTCCCTCCAGCATCCTCTACTGATGGAGAGGGAACCTTAGGGAGCCTGGTCCAGAGACCAGTTTCTGGACCAGGCTCTGCAGAGCAGGCACTGGTGGGGCCTAGGGAGCTGAGAGGTGGTGCAGATGTCTGGACACCCACCCCTCAGCTTCCCCAGGCACCTTCTGCACACATTCAACTCTCAGTATTTCTACCTAACATACATAACAAGACAGAGCCATCCTTCATACAAGAGAAATTCTCACCCTTCCCCCAAATGAGGAGATACACAGTTCTAACAGTTATTGTATTCGTTGCCAGCTTCATTAATTAATCTTCAAATTCAGTCCCAATCCCCATGAAATAGCCTGTTACCTCAAGACTACATTACAAAGTTAACTTCCAACAACTTGTATAGAAAAAACAAAAATGGGAAGGAGATAAAGAATAAAATGGTTAGTAACTGCCGATAGACACAGGTATACAATAAGAAAGGAAAACAAATGCAGTTTATACTGTCTTTTAGCAGTTTATCAAGTGCCATGAGTTATATTGATTTGCTCCAGTAAAAATACTACACTGGTGCCAGCAGCTGTAATTGGAGTTTCACACTTGATTGAGCTTAGGATGGTCCACAGTGATTATCTAGGATCCATCTGGCTTCAGTACAGGCTAAATAGGTAGTTAAGTGAGGATATAATAGGTATCACCCCCTTTCAAGTCTTTGATGGTGGTACTAAGCTTGGCAGTTCCACCAGGGATACTGCTTCCGGTTTACTATTTAAGCAACGAAGGGAATTTCTGTGACTACAGAGAAGGTACTGGAAGCGCCTAGGGAGAAGGGGTGCCTTAGCATTTCCTATTGTAATGGTCCTTGTTGCTAAGTATTCAAACACTGGAGGAACAACCACAGAGTGGATCTGCTGTAAGTTAAAACTGCAATTACCACTGGCCACTGGGAACCTCTACCTTGTCTAGTAAGACACAGTATCGCTCTGAGGCAGCCAACGTTGGGCACTACTTTGCCTCTGTTGCCATGTGTTGGTTCTAATGCTGCACCTAAAGGCTGAGAAACTAAAAGAAAAAACAACTTTTAGCTGAGAAGCTGAGCAGGGCTTTCATCACTTTCACAGGGACAAGAGAGACAATTATTAGGACTCACCAAAGAGGAAAACAATAGAATGGGAAAGACTAAAGATCTCTTCAAGAAGATTAGAGATAATAAGGGAACATTTCATTCAAAGATGGGCACAATAAAGTACAGAAATGGTATGGACCTCTAGAAGTATAAGATATTAAGAAGTGGTAAGACTACACAGAGGAACTATACAAAAAAGATCTTCATGACCCATATAACCACAATAGTGTGATCACTCACCTAGAGCCAGATATCCTGGAGAAGTCAAGTGGGCCTTAGGAAGCACCACTATGAACAAAGCTAGTGGAGGTGATGGAATTCCCGTTGAGCTATTTCAAATCCTAAATAAAATGCTGTGAAATGCTACATTTAATGTGCCAGTAAATTTGGAAAACTCAGCAGTAGCCACACAGGACTGGAAAGGGTCAGTTTTCATCCCAATCACAAAGAAAGTCAATGCCAGAGAATGTTCAAACTGCTGTATAATTGCACTCATTGCACACGCTAGCTCAAAATTCTCCAAGCCAGACTTCAACAGTACATGAACTGAGAACTTCCAGATGTTCAAGCTGGATTTAGAAAAGGCAGAGGAACTAGAGATCAAATTGCCAACATCTGTTGGATCACTGAAAAAGCAAGAGACTTCCAGAAAAACATCTCCTTCTGCTTTATTGACTACACCAAAGCCTTTGACTGTGTGGATCACAACAAACTGTGGAAAATTCTTCTGCAACTAAGTGACTGAACTGAATTGACTGACTTACCAAAGAGGAGAGGCCCTAATTAAACTCCATGCCCTGCAATTGGGACTACAAAAATGATACCATGGAAGGAAGGGAAATTTGGAAATAAACCTGCCTTCACCAGATTAAGGAAGCTCAGCTTCCAATCAACTCAGTCCCTAACTGTTTTAATATGAGATCTACTCCAATGTGTCTGCAGCATAAAATCTAATCCTCTCTGGGAAAAAATAACATTATTCAAGGCCTCAAATTTTCTCTCAAGTTTTTTATATTCAATGTCTCAGTTCAGTTCTGTTGCTCAATCCTGTCCGACTCTTTGCGACCCCATGGACTGCCACATGCCAGGCTTCCCTGTCCATCACCAAATTTCAGAGCTTGCTAAAACTCATGTCCATCGAGTTGGTGATGCCATCCAACAATCCCATCCTCTGTCATCCCCTTCTCCTCCTGCCTTCAATCTTTCCCAGCATCACAGTCTTTTCCAGTGAGTCACGTTCTTTGCATCAGGTGGCCAAAGTATTGGGGCTTCATATTTTTTAAAATGCAGCACCTTAATCTCCAAAAGATTTATGTTTTGCAGATATTAGCTATTCCATGGGAGAAAGAAGGAGAGTGGTTGTAATGACCCGAGTGGACAGAGAATAAGTCACTTGTCCAGGGTTGCCCAGTGGTCAGTAGCTTCCAGGGTGTTAAAAATTAAAGCTGCATTCAGACTGTCCTATCATAATGTGGAGGGGATGGGGAGGTAAGGACACAAATAAACAGCTTGCCTGCTGAAAGTTAACATTAAAGACACTGCAACAGGTAGTTCTAAAGACAACATTTATAGCTTAGGTGAACCCAACAGAGTGATCAAGACTTCCCACCATGACAGTCTTGATCTCACCCCCTATCCTCTCATCTTTCCTGGTGGACTTTAGTTTTCTGTGCTTTCTACCACTGGTCCCAGGGAGACACTTTAAGAGTCAGTGAACTAAAATGGACTGGAATGGGTGAATTTAACTCAGAGGACCATTATATCTACTACTGTGGGTAAGAATCTCTTAGAAGAAATGGAGTAGCCATCATGATCAACAAAAGAGTCCGAAATGCAGTACTTGGATGCAATCTCAAAAATGACGGAATGATCTCTGTTCATTTCCAAGGGAAACCTTTCAATATCACAGTAATCCAAGTCTATGCCCCAACCTCTAATGCTGAAGAAGCTGAAGCTGAAAAGTTCTATGAAGATCTACAGGATCTTCTAGAACTAACATCCAAAACAGATGTCATTTTCATTATAGGCAACGGGAATGCAAAAGAAGGAAGTCAAAAGCTACCAGGAGTAACAGGCAAATTTGGCCTTGGGGTACAAAATGAAGCAGGTCAAAGACTAACAGAGTTTTGCCAAGAGAACATGCTGGTCAGAGCAAGCACCCTTTTCCAACAACACAAGAGAAGACTACACATGGACATCACCAGATGGTCAAAACCTAAATCAGATTGATTATATTCTTTGCAGCCAAAGATGGAGAAGCTCTATACAGTCAGCAAAAACAAGACCGGGAGCTGACTGTGGCTCAGATCATGAAATCCTTATTGCCAAATTCAGACTTAAATTGAAGAAAGTATGGAAAACCACTAGACCATTCAGGTATGACCTAAATCAAATCCCTTATGATTATACAGTGGAAGCAACAAATAGATTCAAGGGATTAGATCTGATAGACAGTGTGCCTGAAGAACTATGGACAGAGGTTCATGACAGGAAGCAGCGATCAAGACCATCCCCAAGAAAAAGAAATGCAAAAATGCAAAATGGTTGTCTGATGCTGCTGCTGCTGCTGCTAAGTCGCTTCAGTTGTGTCTGACTCTGTGTGACCCCATAGACAGCAGCCCACCAGGCTCCTCTGTCCCTGGGATTCTCCAGGCAAGAATACTTGAGTGGGTTGCCATTTTCTTCTCCAATGCATGCGTGCATGCTGAATTGCTTCAGTCTTGTCCGACTCTGTGTGACCTTATGGACAGCAGCCCACCAGTCTCCCTCCAATGTCCACGGGATTCTCTAGGCAAGAATACTGGAGTGGGTTGCCATTTCCTTCCCAGTTGTCTGCTGAGGCCTTACAAATAGCTGAGAAAAGAAGAGAATCTAAAGGCAAAGGAGAACAGGAAAGATATACCCATTTGAATGCAGAGTTCCAAAGTATAGCAAGGAGAGATAAGAAAGCCTTCCCCAGTGATAAATACAATGAAATAGATGAAAACAATAGAATGCGGAAGACTGGAGATCACTTCAAGAAAATTAGAGATACCAAGGGAACATTTTATGCAAAGATAAGCACAATAAAGGACAAAAATAGTGTGGATCTAACAGAAGCAGGATTTCCCAGGTAGTTCAGTGGTAAAGAATCTACCTGCCAATGCAAGAGATGCAGGTTCAATCCCTGGGTTAGGAAGACCCCTGAAGAAGGAAATGGCAATGTACTCCAGTATTCTTGTCTGGAAAATTCCATGGACACAGGAGCCTGATGGGCTACAGTCCACGGGTGGCAAAGAGTCAGACATGACTGAGCACACACAACTTGCAATCAACAGAAGCAGAAGATATTAAGAAGAGGTGACAAGAATACACAAAAGAACTATACAAAAAAGATCTTCATGACCCAGATAACCATGGTGGTGAGATCACTCACCTAAAGTCAGACATCCTGAAATGCGAAGCTAGTGGAGGTGATGGAATTCCAGTTGAGCTGTTTCAAATCCTAAAAGATGATGCTGTGAAAGTGCTGCACTCAATATGTCAGAAAATCCGGAAAACGCAGCAGTGGACACGGGACTGGAAAAGGTCAGTTTTCATTCCAATCTCCAAGAAAGTCAATGCCAAAGCCTGTCCAAACTACCACACAATTGCACGCATCTCACACGCTAGTAAAGTAATGCTCAAAATTCTCCAAGCCAGGCTTCAATAGTACATGAACGGTGAACTTCCAGATGTTCAAGCTGGTTTTAGAAAAGGCAGTGGAACCAGAGATCAAATTGTCAACATCCGCTGGATCATGGAAAAAGCAAGAGAGTTCCAGAAAAACATCTATTTCTGCTTTATTGACAATGCCAAAGTCTTTGACGGTGTGGATCACAATAAATTGTGGAAAATTCTGAAAGAGATGGGAATACCAGACCACCTGACCTGTCTCTTGAGAAACCTATAGGCAGGTCAGGAAGCAACAGTTAGAACTGGACATGGAACAACAGATTGGTTCCAAATCGAGAAAGGAGTACATCAAGGAGTACATAAGTCAACCTGCTTATTTAACTTATATGCAGAGTATATCATGCAAAATGCCAGGCTGGATGAAGCACAAGCTCGAATCAAGATTGCCTGGAGAAATATCAATAACCTCATATATGCAGATGACACTCTTATGGCAGAAAGTGAAGAACTAAAGAGCCTCATGATGAAAGTGAAGGAGGAGAGTGAAAAAGTTGGCTTAAAACTCAACATTCAGAGAACTAAGATCATGGAATCTGGTCCCATCATTTTATGGAAAATAGACAGGGAAACAATGGAAACAGTGAAAAACTATTTTTCCAGGCTCCAAAATCACTGCAGATGATGACTGTAGCCATGAAATTAAAAGACACTTGCTCCTTGGAAGAAAAGCTATGACCAACCTAGACAGCATATTAAAAAGTAAAGACATTACTTTACCAACAAAGGTCTGTCTAGTCAAAGGTATGGTTTTTCTAGTAGTCATGCAAGGATGTGAGAGATGGACCATAAAAAAGGTTGAGTGCCGAAGAATTGATGCTTTTGTACTGTGGTGCTGGAGAAGATTCCTGAGAGTCCCTTGGGCTGCAAGGAGATCCAACCAGTCCATCCTAAAGGAAATCAATTCTGAATATTCATTGGAAGGACTGATGCTGAAGTTGAAACTCCAATATTTTGGCCACCTGATGTGAAGAGCTGACTCATTAGAAAAGACTCTGATGCTTGGAAAGATTGAAGGCAGGAAGAGAAGGGGACGGCAGAGGATGAGATGGTTGCATGGCATCACTGACTCAATGGACATGAGTTTGAGTAGGCTCTGGGAGTTGGTGATGGACAGAGAAGCATGGCATGCTGCAGTCCATGGGGTTGCAAACAGTTGGACACAACTGAGTGACTGAACTGAACTGAAATGAATGATAGAAATTGGATGGAAGCAAGGTATTTTGTCCCCTTAAGCATCCCCAGGCTGACCTTTTCCTTACAGTATAGCTGTTTTATGTAGTCCTTTCTTTCCCAACCCATCTGCCCATCATAAGGAACTCCCAATCTGCAATCCTTTTATCATCATGGAGAGATGAAGATTATTGTGTAGTCCATTCTAAGCATAAAATTAGAAGCCCAATCACATAATTAATGAGGTTTTGAGCAGGTAGAATAATAAAAGAAAAATTTACCTTTTGCCACTCTGCTTATACAAGATACATGACTCCAGGTATTGTCTTATTGTAGTAAAATAATTTAACTCCACTCTGTTGATGGAGAAGTCTGTGTTTACTATGACCAGAGAGTAGGACAGGACAAGGCCTTGGTCCCAGGGACTCAGCATATAATGGAAAAATGTTGCCAGTTCCTTGACTGGTGAGAAGTCATGAGGTCACAATATGTTAGGGAACCAAGAGTTCAGGACCAATTCCATCAGAAAAAATAAATAAATAAATAAATATTCCAAGGCAAAAGAATGTATTCACACTTGCATTTCAGACAAAAATTTGCCTTGGCTGTCAGGGTTCGGAAAGAGGCCCACATCCTTCCTTTGTTCTCCCACCTCCTCTTTTTGACAGCAAGGAGTGGGGAGACAAGAGATGCTCTCCCGGTCTTGGAACAACACCTGACCATCTGATGCCAGTTAGTTCAGTGCCTGGGCAACATTAGCTCAACTCAGGGTCCATATCTGGTCTCTCTATTGATATGGTTATCCCAGTTCTGCTCAAGTGGAACCACCTGAGTAGTTCCTAAGTGGTCCTATCCAAGGACTGGCAGAGAACCCAGAGCCTGGGAGAAATGACACTGATATCACATTAGGCCCTTGCTACAATGATGTTAAATACTGATATGTGGACTTCCTTCCTGCTTTACACCTGTAGATAATGCTATGGCTGTGTCAGGCCATACCTACCCATCCTCAACCTGGTTAGCTCCATGACTCTCAGTATGAACTTTGGTATCAGTTAGTCTAGTTCTACATCCCCCTTGCCTTTGTTACTCAATGATCTAACTCACAGTATTAGGAACTCCCTCATAAGATCATTTCATATTGTGGGGAAAAAATGAAGTAACCTTGTGAGGGAGTTCCTAATACCAACTTCTTTCACCAGTGAGAAAACTAAGGCTTGGTTGAGTTAGATCATTAACTAACAAGTGCAAGGGAGATGTATGACTATACTGACTGATATCAAAGTTCACACTGACAGTCATGGGGCTCCACAGGTGGAGGTGATGAAATTCCAGCTGAGCTATTTCAAACCCTAAAAGATGATGATATCAAAGTGCTGCACTCACATGTTGCAAATTTGGAAAACTCAGCAGTGGCCAGTGGACTGGAAAAGTTCAATTTTCATTCCAATCCTAAAGAGGGGCATTGCCAAAGAATGTTCAAACTACTAGACAACTACACTCATTTCACATGCTAGCAGTAATGGTCAAAAACCTTTAAGCTAGGCTTCAACAGTATGTGAACCAAGAACTTCCAGAGGTACACACTGGTTGTAGCAAAGGCAGAAGAACCAGAGTCAAATTGCTGGTGCACTGAGACAACCCAGAGGGATGGTACGGGGAGGGAGGAGGGAGGGGGGTTCAGGATGGGGAACATGTGTATACCTGTGGCGGATTCATGTTGATGTATGGCAAAACCAATACAATATTGTAAAGTAACTAACCTCCAATTAAAATAAATAAATGTATATTTTAAAAAAAAGAAAAAAATTTGCCAACATTCACTGAATCATAGAGAAATCAAGGGAATTTCAAACGAAATTTACTTCTGCTTCATTGACTATACTAAAGCCTTTGACTGTGTGAATCACAACAGACTGTGGAAAATTTTTAAAGAGATGGGAACACCAGACCACCTTACCTGTCTCCTAAGAAACCTGTATGCAGTACAAGAAGCAACTGTTAGAAGCTTACATGGAATAATCAGTTCAGGTCCATTGCTCAGTCATGTCTGACTCTTTGCGACCTCATAGACCATGGCACGCCAGCCCTCCCTGTCCATCACCAACTCCCGGAGTCTACCCAAACTCCTGTCCATAGAATTGATGATGCCATCCAACCATCTCATCCTCTGTCATCCTCTTCTCCCTCCTCTTCAATCTTTCCCAGCATCAGGGTATTTTCCAATGAGTCAGCTCTTCGCATTAGGTGGCCAAAGTGTTGGAGTTTCAGCTTCAGCATCAGTCCTTCCAATGAACACTCAGGACTGATCTTCTTTAGGATGGACTGGTTGGATCTCCTTGCAGTCCAAGGGACTCTCAAGAATCTTCTCCAATACCACAGTTCAAAAGCATCAATTCTCTGGTGCTTAGCTTTCTTTATAGTTCAATTCTCACATCCATACACAACTACTGGAAAAACCATAGCCTTGACTAGACGGACCTTTGTTGACAAAGCAATGTCTCTGCTTTTTAACATGCTCTCTAGGTTGGTCATAACTTCCTTCCAAGGAGTAAGCATCTTTTAATTTCATGGCTACTGTCACCATCTGCAGTGATTTTGGAGCCCCCTACCACTGTTTCCACTGCTTCTCCAACTATTTGCCATGAAGTGATGGGACTGGATGCCATGATCTTTGTTTTCTGAATGTTGAGCTTTAAGCCAACATTTTCACTCTCCTCTTTCACTTTCA
>NW_011475881.1:15607-28595 GCF_000754665.1 Bison bison bison
ACCAGTCTGCTGTTCCATGTCCAGTTCTACCTGTTGATTCCTGACCTGCATACAGATTTCTCAAGAGGCAGGTCAGGTGGTCTGGTATTCCCATCTCTTTCAGAATTTTCCACAGATTATTGTGATCCACACAGTCAAAGGCTTTGGCATAGATAATAAAACAAAAATAGATCTTTTTCTGGAACTCTCTTGCTTTTTTGATGATCCAGAAGATGATGGCAATTTGATCTCTGGTTCCTCTGCCTTTTCTAAAACCAGCTTGAATATCTGGAAGTTCCTGGTTCATGAATTGTTGAAGCCTTGTTTGGAGAATTTTGAGCATTACTTTACTAGCATGTGAGATGAGTGCAATTGAGTTAGACAAGGCTGTGGTCCATGTGATTAGATTGGTTAGTTTTCTGTGATTGTGGGTTCAGCCTGTCTGCCCTCTGATGCCCTCTCTCAGCACCTAAGGTCTTACTGGGATTTCTCTTACCTTGGAAGTGGGGTATCTCTTCATGGCTCCTCCAACAAAGCGTAGCTGCTGCTCCTTACCTTGGATGTGGGGTATCTCCTCTCGGCTGCTTGCCACTTCGGTGCCATGCATGGACTGCTTCAAAATTGGGAAAGGAGTAAATCAAGGCTGTATATTGTCATCCTGCTTGTTTAACTTATATACAGAGTACATCATGCAAAATGCTGAGCTGGATAAATCACAATCTGGGTGAAATATCAGCAACTTCAGATATGCAAATGCTACCACTCTAAAGGCAGAAAGTGAAGAGGAACTAAAGAGCCTCTTGATAAGGGTAAAAGAGGAGAATGAAAAAGCTGGGTTAAAACTCAACATCCAAAAAAAAAAAAAAAAGATCATGGCATCCAGTCCCATCACTTTACGGCAAGTAGATGGGGAAAAAGTGGAAGCAGTGACAGATTTTATTTTGTGGGCTCCAAAATCACTGCAGACAGTGACTGCAGCCATGAAATTAAAAGACTTGCTTCTTGGAAGAAAACCTGCAGCAAACATAAACAGCATATTAAAAAGCAGAGACATTACTTTGCTGACTATGGTCTATCTAGTCAAAGCTATGGTTTTTCCAGTAGTCGTGTATGGATGTGAGAGGTGGACCATAAAGAAAGCTGAGTGCCAAAGAATTTATGGTTTCAAATGGCGATGTTGGAGACTTGTGAGAGTCCCTTGACAACAAGGAGATCAAGCCAGTCAATCCTAAAGGAAATCAGTCCTGAGTATTCATTGGAAGGACTGATGCTGAAGCTGAAGTTCCAATACTTTGGCCACCTAATGCGAAGTGTCAATTTATTGGAAAAGACCTGGATGCTGGGAAAGATTGCGGGCAGGAAGAGAATGGGGCAACAGAGGATGAGTTGGTTGGATGGCATCTCTGACTCAATGTACATGAGTTTGAGCAAACTCTGGGAGACAGCAAAGGACAGGGAAGCCTGGCATCCTGCAGTTCATGGGGTCACAAAGAGTCGGACATGACTTACCGACTGAACAATAACAATATAAGGTAACTTAGGAGACTGAACCAAATAACAAGTGTAAAGGGATTTTAGCATTTTGCCTCATTAGTGATGGCCATTTATTACTGGCCAAGGGACTATAGGGCAAAGTGAAGGTAAGTGTCCTTCCTGTTAGATAGAGCCTTTCCTGATGGGCACGTGAAACAATGCTTAAAATCAAAACCACAGTGAGATACCATCTTGCACTCATTGGCTGGCTATTATAAAAACAAAGTAAGTAGAAAATAACATATACTGGTGATGATGTGAAGAAATGGAAACCCTTATGTATTAATGGTGGAAATGTAAAATGGTGTGGCCACTATGGAAAAGGGTGTGTAGTTCCTCAAAAACTTAAAAACAGAATTACCATACAACCCAGCAATCCCACTTCTGGTTATTTACCTCCCACAATTGAGAGTGAGACCTTAAGAAGATATTTGTATATTAATATTCATAGCAGCATTATTCACAATACCTAGTAGGTGCTCAGTAGGTAAAAACCACCCAAATGTCCTCAACAAGAAGAATGGTGTTATAAAATACAAAATTCAACTGAGTAGATTTTAAGGACCTTATTGATTTCACTCAATGGTCCATGACTTCTGCAGCATCCAGATAGAAAGGAGTTCTGTGGAGCTGTAGAAAATGAAAGACTCTTTCAGGCAGAAGGGAACAGGAACAAAGTTATACCAGCAAAATCAGACTTGTTTTGGCAACATCACTCTTCTTTAGGGGAGGGCAGGTGTCTAAGGGGCAGATGACCTCACTAGTGCTGCTCAGGCGATTCCTGATTTTGCTATTGAACAGATTGTTGTAAATGGCTTGTAAATGATTTGGCTTCTCTAACATTAGGTTAGTTTTTTAGTTTTTTTTTTTTTTTAACCTGTTTTGACATGTTTATGTTTAAATATACCATAAAGGAGGCCCTTGTTATATATGTGTTTTAACTATTGCAGTAAATAGTATTCTTTAAGTCTTTATTAATATTATAATTTCAGGATCCTTTGGCTGGTATAATTCCACGTATTCTTCATCAGATTTTTGAGAAACTTACTGATAATGGTACTGAATTTTCAGTGAAAGTGTCGCTATTGGAAATCTATAATGAAGAACTCTTTGATCTCCTTAATCCATCTTCTGATTTTTCTGAGAGACTGCAGATATTTGATGATCCCCGTAACAAGGTAACTTGAGTCTTTGACAATGAAATGTCTCCAAATGTTAAGGTGATATTTTGAGAAATATATTTCTTTTTAACCAATTTAATGGATGTTCTTCTGGTATTTGGCCAAAGGGGAGTGATAATCAAAGGTTTAGAAGAAATTACAGTACACAACAAGGATAAAGTCTATCAAATTTTGGAGAAGGGGCAGCAAAAAGGACAGCTGCAGCAACTTTGATGAATGCCTACTCTAGGTAAGAAAGCCCTCTTTTCCCCCAATGCTCCATTTTGTTTTCAAGAAGAATATCCAAACTTGGGAAATCAAACTGGGGTGTGTCAAGGTATCTGAGTCACACACCAGGATTGTGTGCTGAATTGCTTGTCTTAGCAATTGGCTTGAGATTTATAAGGAGAGCACCAATATTGGGAGAATGTTGAAAGTAGAAAAAGACAAGTTGAATTTGAGCAGAATTATTAAGTTTTTTTAAGTGGAATATTTCTTTTCCCAAATGAAGTTATACATGGGAGCCCAGATTAAAATGTGGCTGGGGTAGTTGATTTGGCAGTGGGATACACAGGGGCTTATCTCCTCAGCCTTCAGGAGATTTGCCCTGAGTACTTTTCTGGAGCCCCTAAGGATACTTAAAATACAGTTTGAAAATCCCTTATTTGAGTAAAGATTAGAAGAAAACCAGATGGCCTGTGTTCCCAACCCCACCCCCAGCTTAATTGAGGTATAAATGACAAAATTTTATATATTCAGGTTATACAACATGACTTTTTTCTTCCCAATGGCTTAATTTTAATGTAGAAAGACACATGATCACTAACAGAATACACATGATCACTAATACAGGCTTTCAAGGGGAGAAAGAGGCATATTTGATAGAATCCCTTATAAGATGAATCCCAGACTCTACAAACGCACTTACCAAATCAGAAGTGATTTTTTTTTTTTTTTTGCTCGTCTTTGAAGGAAACATCAGAATGTAATTGAAAGAGTTGTAGATTAGGAGTTAGATATTTGTGCTTAGTTCCAGTTCTGCAGTTAACTAAATATGTTACTTCAGGTAGTTAAACCTACCTGAACATCATTTTCCCCGAACTGCAAAATGACTTTGAGGTCCTACTCTCTTATAGTTGGACATTTCCACAATATGCTATAGCAGTTATAATTGTAGCTTTATATAAACATATGCATATTTAAAGAAAGAAGAAAAATAGCATAACATGAAAGTAACCAGTATCATGGAATTATGGGTGATTTTATAATTTAGTTTCCTATAATAGCTTTCCATTAAAAATGGAATTATAAACAAATCATAGAATGAAGTTTCCATTTGAATTAAATGTTTGGTTTATAACTTGACTTGATTTAGACTTTGGAAGAATGAATTTAAGAAAATTTCTTTCTCTAAATAGTTTTCTCTGAAATATAAAATTCCCACTATTCTGTAAATTTGAATAATGTAAAATTTACTAATTTTCACTGAAGACTGGAGTAAAGATATCATCTTATTAATGTATGTGATAAAGGAAAGGAACATGATTCAGTTTTCCAAAATCAGAGTTGACTTTTATGCTTAGTAGCATTAATTCTATTATCTTGAGTTAGGAATGGGCAAATAATGGTAGAAAAACATGAGATATATTTTATAATTCAAATCAATAGTTTATATTTTTCCCTGTGTCCCTCCCCTTTTCAGTTATTTAAAATAACTCAAATAATTTTGTAAAACTGATACTTATAAAATTTTCCAAGTCACATGAAAAGTACAAATGAGAAAATTAGAAATTACCATATTCCAACCATCAATGACATTAACAAACAGAATGTTCTTCATCAGATATTGATACAGAAAGGAATGCTGTCTTTGGTTGTCTGTATTGTTTTTTATATCACTAAGATAAAAGTTGAGTGTCAGTATACAGCACAAGAAGGAGTTTGGAAAACTAAGTAACTAGCTTTTTAAGATTGAAAACTGCCAGCAAGGAGAAAGACAATTTTTCAGTGGTGTTCTCCTCTGTGTGTCCACCACATACAATGTCCAGATTATTTTTACTGCAGTATAGAATGAATGAAGCCAATTAGTTAACTCTAAAAATATTATACATGATAGTTAGGGAATTCTCTGGCAGTCTAGTGTTTAGGGCTCCAAATGTTCACGTTGTAGTCTAGCAGTGATTACTTGTGGTGTTTCAGTGAACACTGCTATTTACTATTTGTGCTGTTCAGAGGAAGGACCTACCTGTCTCTGGTGACCTTCTCAAGGCAGAGCAATGTACTTTTAGGACAGTTGACACTGAGGGGGAGTGATCATTGGGTTCTTCTGTGCAGGCAGCAGGAGCAAAAAAGCCAAAATCTAGCATCGTTCTATCTATCCACTGTCTTCCAAAATTTTACTGATATCCTGATAATATCTTACTCTACCCTGATGGATTTAGATCTTTCTTTGCTGCTTTCATTATGTTATAGAAAGAAAACAAATAATGTTTTGCATTATAAAGACTGAGCAACTTGATCTTGTTTTCTAGTCGATCCCACTCAGTTTTCTCTGTTACAATACATATGAAAGAAACTACAGTTGATGGAGAGGAGCTTGTTAAAATTGGAAAGTTGAACTTGGTAAGCATCAACTGTAATACTACTGTTCATTCTTTCAGTATTTTTTTTGTAGTTTTATTGAGGTATAATTGAAAAATAAAATAATGTATTTAAAATGTACAGTGTAGCAGGATATCCTTTCTCATGGCTGAATAATATTCGAGTGTGTGTGTGTGCATGCACATCATGTCACATCTTTATTCAGTTGTCAGTAGGTACTTAGGCTGTTTCCATACCTTGTTATCATTAACAGTGTGGTGAACGTTGGAGTGCAGACATTTCTTGGAGATAGTGATTTCATTTTCTTTGCATACATACCCAGAAGTGGGATTGCTAGGTCAAATGGTAGTTCTATTCAACTGTTTCTTCTTTATGAGGTTTATCACCTCATAGAGCAGTTTGAAAATTGTGTATTTAGAGACAGTGCTTTTGTACCCACTGGGTTATTGGTTTTGTAGTGGATTATTATTTGTAGAAAATTATTTTACTGGCTACTTAATATCTTTATGTACAATATGGACGTGAGTCTGAGTGAACTCCGGGAGTTGGTGATGGACAGGGAGGCCTGGCGTGCTGCGATTCATGGGGTCACAAAGAGTCGGACATGACTGAGCGACTGAATTGACTGACTGACTGACTGATGTACAATATGAGAATGAAAGTCTTCTATTCCAAATCCATAGACTGAGGACTTATTTTCTTTTTAAAATTCAAGGTTGATCTTGCAGGCAGTGAGAACATTGGCCATTCTGGAGCAGTTGGCAAGAGAGCTCGGGAAGCTGGAAATATCAATCAGTCCCTGTTGACTCTGGGAAGGGTTATTACTGCTCTTGTAGAAAAGAACACCTCATGTTCCTTATTGAGAATCTAAACTGACTAGAATCCTCCAGGACTCTCTTGGGGGACATACAAGAACATGTATCATTGCAACAGTTTCTCCTGCATCTCTCAATCTGGAGGTAAGGTCTTAACTATCACTTTTTTTTTTTTTTGGCTGTGCTGCGTGGCTTGTGGGATCTTAGTTTTTAACAAGGGATTGAACCTGGGACCTCAGCAGTGAACATTTGGAGCCCTAAACACTAGACTACCAGAGAATTCCCTAACTATCATGTGTAATATTTTTAGAGTTAACTAATTGGCTTCATTCATTCTATACTGCAGTAAAAATAATCTGGACATTGTATGTGGTGGACACACAGAGGAGAACACCACTGAAAAATTGTCTTTCTCCTTGCTGGCAGTTTTCAATCTTAAAAAGCTAGTTACTTAGTTGAATTTTTCCAGTCTTCAAAGATAATTGCTGTGGTCATTAGCAGTGAATGGTTTAATTGAGGCCTTAGAAGTGGGTTAAGCGAATACTAGTGCTTTAGAGGCTGCTTAGAGATCCCTAAAGATGTGGCTGGATATGGGGGTACAGGTAGGAAAACCAAGAGAAACAACAAAGATGGTAAAGTCTGCTTTAATTTTACTGGATTATCTTCTTTAAATGGAATTAGAAAAGCTTTTGTAAAGTCTCTTAACTCCTCTTTCATTTTAAAAACTGCCTTTGTTGAGAAATGATTTGTATACTATAAAACTCACCCATTGAAAGTATATAATTAGGTGATTTGACTATATTCATCGAGCTATGCAACTGTTACCAAAAATTTAAACATTTTTATCATAGAAAGAAACCCTGTAACCTATTAGCAGTCACTCCACATACGTTTCCATTTCCAGCCCTAGGTCACTATTAATCTACTTTCTTTAATCTATACCTTTGCCTGTTCTGAATATTTTGTATAAATGAAATCACAGAATAAGAGTTCTTTCATGACTGCCTTCTTTCACTTGGCATAATGTGTTCAGTGTTCATCCACGTTGCAGCAGGTATCAGAACTCATTCTTTTTGTGGGTGAATGATATGGATATAGGACAATTTTTTTATCAGTTGATGAAATTCATTGAGGTTTTTTTTTTCTTAAAGAGTTTAAGACTAAAGCAAAAAATTATTAGATTAAATTATAGTAAAGTTAAAGACCCTTAAACTTGAAGAATGAAAAATAAGGATGTTTGAAACAGTCCTCTATCATATTTATTTGCTTAATTGGAGTATAGTTGCTTTAAGAACATTCCTTGTTTGGAAAGGTTGTGTATAGTAGTAATAGTGGGTAAATGTTTATATTAGATATAACCAGAAATTATTATGTTATTGTATAGTACATTTTGGGTAACAGAACTACATTATCCTAAATTATCCTCATATCTTCAGTAATTGGCCTTTTCTTTTCATCACAGGAAACTCTGAGTACATTGGAATATGCTCATAGAGCAAAGAACATATGCAATAAGCTAAGGTTAACCGGAAACTCACCAAGAAAGCTCTGATTAAGGTAATTGTAAATTTTTATGGAGTAATATAAATTTGTTCGACAAATGTGAAAATGAGGAACTGAAATAGATCATTGTTTCTAAAAATTTATTAAATTACCTTTGTGATTAGGCTTTTCATGTAATGGTTTGAACAGAATACCCTGTGTGTTAAAATGCTTTTTCTAATACTAATAGATGACCTTAGAAACTCTATCCAGTCAGTAAAATTTAATCTTATAATGGTACTTCAGTGCAGTTTTAATTAGTATTTCCTTAATGAATAGTGCTATTCAGCATCTTTTTACATGCTTATTATCCATATGTGTATCTTCATTTGTGAAATGTCTATTTAAATTATTTGCCAGTTTTTAATTGGGTTGTCTTTTTATGAAGTTGTAAAAGATTGTTCATATTTTCTAGACACGATCCTTTATGAAATAATTTTTAAATATTTCCTCCCAGTCTGGCTTGTCTTTTCCTTTTATTGGTAGTGTTTTTTTGTTGTTTGTTTGTTTCTATTGAGACAACTATAGGTTCACAAGCAGTTGAAAGAATACAGAGAGATCCTTTGTACTTTTTATTAAACTATATAGTAAAATCACTGCAGGGACACCATTAATAGCAATTCATTGGTCTTATTCCTCAATTTTCCTGGTACTCATGTGTGTGTGTTTAGTTAGTTCTATACAATTTTGTTATGGGTAGGTTCATAGAGCCACAGTCAAGATACTGAACAGTCCCATCTCAGCAAGGATTTCTCATAATCACTTTTATAATTTATAAAAGGCCTTTTATAATCACTTCCTTCCCATTCTGAATTCCTGTTCATAATCTTTGCTATCCAATGATCTGTCCTCTATTTCTAAACCTGTCATTTTAAGAGTGTTATTGAGTGGAATCATACAGTATGTAAACTTTGGGGATTGCTTTTATCAGTCAGCATAATTCCTTGGAGGTTAACCTGGGTGGTGCATATCAATAGATCTTTACTTTTTAAGGCTGTGGAATATTCCATGGTATGTATATACCACCTGCCTGCAATGCAGGAGACCCCAGTTCAATTCCTGGGTCAGGAAGATCCCCTGGACAAGGGATAGGCTACCTACTCCAGTATTCTTGGGCTTCCCTGATGGCTCAGACTAAAGCGTTCACCTGAAATGCAGGAGACCTGGGTTTGATGCCTGGGCTGGGAAGATCCCCTGGAGGAGGGCATGGCAACCAGTATTCTTGCCTGGAGAATCCCCAAGGACAGAGAAGCCTGATGGGCTACAGTCCACGGGGTAGCAAAGAGTCAGATGCAACTGAGCGACTAAGCACAGCACAGCACGGCACATGTATATACCACACATAGCTTGTTGTCAGATTCACCTGTGAAAGATATATGGGCTAATTTCAGTTTTTCACAATTGAAAATAAAACTGCTTTGATCATATTTGTTTATAGTAATTTGTGTACATGTAAATTTTCATTTTTCTGAGATAATTGCCAAAGAGTACAATTGTTGTGTTGTATGGTAATTAAGTTTTCTTTTTTTTTTAAGCAACTGCCAAGTTGTTTTCCAAAACGGCTGGGCTTTCTATTCTGTTGCATTGATTTATGTCTGTCCCTCACTCATACCACAGTTTTAATTGCTGTCGCTTTATAATAACTTTTGGAATCTAACTGTTTAAAAGGAAGCTTATATGAGCAAACCTCTCTTTATAGAGGGTGTCAAAATCATCAGGATCTGAGAAAAACTACAGTGATTTTTATATTCATTATTTTTTAAAGGCCATGCTCTTTTATAAGCATTCGTTTTATTTTAGACACTTGAATTTTTGAACCCTATTGCTATTATTCAATCTAAAAATATTTAACAGTAATTTATTATGATAAAATATTCAGTCATTGTTTAAAATTCCAGTTGTTTCAGTGTAGACTTTTAATAATTTGTTTTAGGATCCAAATAAGTTTTACCATAAATTAGTAGTTGGATTTTGAGGCTTGATAGAGTCAGGCTTTATCTTATTTATATATTTTTGACCAAAATACTTCATAAATGGTGGTATATTCTCCCACTTGGAACCACATAATGTCTGGTTCTTTCCCTTTTTTTTGGTAAGGGATTGATTATATTCAAATGACCTGATCCACTAGTTCTTTAAGGGTTGCAAAATAATAATTTTCGAATTGTTATTTCTTAGTTGACTGCTGGACTAACTCTATAAGGAGGAACATTCCCTCAGCTCCCAAGGCTGTAGTTCTTATAGGAAAGACAGGACAAATGCTTAATTCATTTCCTTTGACGGTTTGGAGAATAATGGGTTGGTTTCCCAGGTTTCTTAACGTCATTATAAACTCACGGATTTAGAATATTTGTGCTAACAATTGTAGTTAATAACCTCACTGACGTTCCAATTGTTCCTTCTCTGGCCATTGGGTGCTTTTTCAGTGGGTTCTTGAGGTTTTTTTGGTTGGTCTAGGCTTCCTTTGCTTCCTTCCTATTTTGTTTTACAAGATGTTCCAGGTTCATCTTGAATGTTTCTTGCCCCAATCCTGGAGTCAGACACTTCCCTAAGAAACCCTGGTTCGTTTTCGTGTGAGATGAGTTTTGGAGACCCCTGCTACTGGGGGTTGTTTTTTTCTTCAGAAGCCTATATTTTTATAATGAATGAAAGCTATTGACTTTATTCTAACCATATTAATATTGAATGCAAAGTAAGGTTGTGACTTTTTAATCACATATTTTTATGCTTTAAAAAAAGATAAGAGGGCTAACTTTGTTTTATTTATTATAAATCTTCCCCAAACTGAATGAAAAAAAAGTGAAGTGCTAAACTGACACAACATCCTTCTTGCATAGGAATATACAGAAGAGATAACAGCATCTGAACGGGATCGTGTTGCAGCTCATAAGAAAAAATGGAGTGTACAATTCTGAAGAAAATTTTAGGAAAGCCCTTGGTTATGGAAATTAATTTCTAAGAATAGGGAGTGTAGTCAGCAGTATTGTACTACCTTTGTGTGGCAACAGTTGATAACTAGACTTATTGTGGTGATCATTTTGTAATGTATAAGAGTATCAAATCACTATGTTGTACACCCAAAACTAATGTAATATTGTAAGTCAATTATACTTCAATTAAAAATTATTTACCTAAACTATATCATCCATTTAATAACAATGTTGCATCCCTCTTGTACATTTAATATAGGAAAGCACTTCAAATTTGCAATAAAGAACTGATATAGTTATCAAAAGACTGTTAGAATGAACTTTCTTCTTATACCATCTCAACTTTATCTTTTCCTTTGATCAATAGCTCTAGCAAATAGTTTGAGGAAATCTACATTCTTAAAATTCTTTGTCATTTAAGCACCACGTGGAATAGAAGATGGTTGGTAGTTATGAAGGAAATAGAAGAATGCAAAGGACAGCACTCACTTCTGACACTTGCTAATCGAATAAGAAATCAGAGAGGCTCATTAAAGCAGACCAGAATGGTCTGGTGCAAAATGTCAGTAGTGTTCAAGCTGAGAAGCTATGCTCTAGAGAAGAATCATTTATCTCATGAAGACTTTTGTGGTGGTGTGATAGTGATATGTGTTGGGGTGTGTACTGGGGCCTGTGTGCTGGGGGCAGGAGATTCAATCGCTCTGTATACGTACTTTAGTTTTCCAGGTTTTAGCTCCTTATCTTTGACCCTTCCTCCTATGACACCTGATGCTCTCACACCACAAGCCGCTTCAGGATTCTGCCTGTCTTGTTCATTATTCTTCATGTTCCTGATTATAGGCACCTCGTTGTATGCCCCACCTCTGGGTTATAGTCCTCTGTCACCTTTGCAGCTTCTCAAATTTTATATACATTCGTGTTTTTTCCCCCTGTAATCGGTAGGGATTCTCAGTTTCAAAATGGAGAAAACAAGAAAAACAGTCTGTTTATAAACCGAAGACAAAGAATACATTTGTTTTTTGCACTTTGTATCTGTTGCTTATTGATACTTAAGCATCATTATCATGATAGTGATAAAGAGTACAGATGATATGTAACTGCCTCAATTGTGTTAGAGTAAATTTTCTAGGCATTAGGAAACAATATTCACTGTTAAAATCCTTTTAAATTTTATTTTAGAGCTATGAGTGGAAAACCAACTGTTCAAGAGGAAGAAATTGTAGAATTGGTTGAAAAAATTGCTGCTGTTGAGGAAGAGCTAAATAGGGTAACCATTCAAAACTGTATTGACTGTCATGTAAAAAGCAAACATTAAAAGGCAATTTCAGAATGTGAGAGACCTGATATTTTTCTTTTTTTTTTCTTGCTGACCTCTAAACTAAAATTAAGTTGTATCACAGTTTTTTTTTAATTATCCTTAATGATAATGAAGAAGTGAGTCTTTTTTGAAGAAGTTATTCTATTTGATACATACTAATGCAGCATTTTAAGAAATTAACTAAATTGTGTAGTTTAATATGAAAGCTGTATAGTGAATGCTGAGACATTTTCATCAACATGTTTATCAGGTGAGGAAAGGCACATGTTGGGAGAAACCAGATGTTAAATAACTAAGGTTGAAGACCTGACCCTTCAGTGCCACCCTCACACTGGCAGCGTTGAAAGGAATCTGAAGAATTAACACCGTTTCATTAGACCTGTTATTTGTTTTTGTTTGGTTGGCCATGCCCCACAATTTGCGGAATCTTAATTCCCTGACCAGGGATCAAACCTGTTTGCAGATGACATGATCCTCTACATAGAAAACCCTAAAGATTCCACCAGAAAATTACTAGAAATAATCAATGACTATAGTAAATTTGCAGGATATAAAATCAACACACAGAAATCCCTTGCATTCCTATACACTAATAATGAGAAAACAGAAAGTGAAATTAAGGAAACAATTCCATTCACCATTGCAACAGAAAGAATAAAATACTTAGGAATATATCTACCTAAAGAAACTAAATACCTATATATAGAAAACTATAAAACACTGGTGAAAGAAATCAAAGAGGACACAAATAGATGGAGAAATATACCATGTTCATGGATTGGAAGAATCAATATAGTGAAAATGAGTATACTACCCAAAGCAATTTATAGATTCAACGCAATCCCTACCAAGCTACCAACAGTATTCTTCACAGAGCTAGAACAAATAATTTCACAATTTATATGGAAATACAAAAAACCTCGAATAGCCAAAGCGATCTTGAGAAAGAAGAATGGAACTGGAGGAATCAACCTACCTGACTTCAGGCTCTACTACAAAGCCACAGTTATCAAGACAGTATGGTACTGGCACAAAGACAGAAATATTGATCAATGGAATAAAATAGAAAGCCCAGAGATAAATCCATGCACATATGGACACCTTATCTTT
>NW_011475882.1:0-2170 GCF_000754665.1 Bison bison bison
GAATTATTTTTGACTATGCTGGGTCTTTGTTGCTACATGTCTAGTTGTAGTGAGCAGAGGCCGCCCTCTCGTTGCCGTGCCATGGCTTCTCATTGCAGCAGTTTCTCTGGTTGCAGAACTTGGGCTCTGGAGCATGCAAGTACTTCAATAGTTGTACGGGGGCTTAGTTTCCCCTGGGCATGGGTAATCTTCTAGTACCAGGGAGTGAACCCGTGTTCCCTGCATAGGTAGGCAGATCCTTTACCACCGGACCACCAGGGACATTTCCTGTTCCCTTTCATTAGAGAATGTTATGCAAAACATATATGTAGGAGCTAAATATGCTCAGCTGACAATACTCGGAAATATATACATGTATTCCATCTTACCTTTAAACATATTCAGTTAAAGCTAATTTGTGAAGATGTCTCTATGGATCTTGTAACCTTTCCTTTTGTTTCTCTGTAACTTCCCATTCCAATGGTAAGATACCCGGCTTCCACCACTTGTCATGTATAGAATTCAGTGCTTGTCCCATGTGGTTACTGAAAAAACTGTCAGACTGTCTTCCAAAGGGGGCTGTGCATGCATCCCACCAGTATCTTGAGTATGTTTCTGTGGGATAGTTTACTATCAATATACCGTCCATGGCCAGGTGTCTATTTCAGTCTTTACCAATTATGAATGAGCTTGTTTGCTCTGGTGTTCTTGGACAATTTGAGTACAGTCTTTTTGTCAAATATGCATTTTTAAATTTATTTTTGGCTGCATTGGGTCTTCGTGTGTGGGCTTTTCCCTAGTTTGGGTGAGCATGGGCCATAACTATTGGTGTGCAGGCTTTTCACTGCAGTGGCTCCTCTTGCTGTGGGGCACAGGCTCACGGGCTTCAGTGGTTGGAGTATGTGAGCTCGGCATTATGGCTTCCAGGATCCAGAGCACAGGCTCAGCATTTGTGGCATATGGGCTCCATAGCATGTGGGATTTCCCATAGCAGGGATAACACCTGCATCTCCAGCACTGGCAAGCGGATTCTTTACCATGGAGCCACCAGGGAGGCCATCAGGTATATTTTTGTTCTAGTTTTCCACACATGTACCTGGTGAGAGAGGTCAGGATCAAGAGGCCTGGCCACTTGGAGTCCTCAGCCACAGTTCTGGCTATGCCATCCAAAGCTCTGGGTTCTTTGGAGAATGCCTCAGCTTCCCTGGGACTGTTTCCTCCCCTCAGAAATGCCCTGCTGTTGGACTGTAGCCCACCAAGCTCCTCTGTCCCTGGGATTTCTGAGGACAGAATACTGGAGGGGGTGCCATTGCTTTCTCTACAAGGTAGCATTTGGAATATATTTTCTCCTGGATTGTGGTTTTGATGAAGAAAGGGAGATCCCTTCCAGGGCTTGAGAGTGGATTCTTGTCTGACACTTGGAAATGAATTGTCCAAAGAGAGGAGTGCTGTCCAAGCGAGAAACTTCATTGGGAAGGGCTGCCGGGGTAGAGAGCAGGAGGGTGAGGGCAATGGAGAGAACTGCTCTGACACGTGGCTCACCATCTCAGGGTTTATGTTCATTGGGTTAGTTTCTGGTTTGTCTCTTGCCAGTCATTCTGAATTGGGATCCTTCCTGGGGGCACACGCATCCCTCAGCTGAGATGGATTCCAGTGAGGAGGATCCTGGGAAGGTGCTAGGACCTCTGGACTGCAGTCTGCCATCTCTTTTTGACCTCTCCAGAATCCTGATTGGTGGCAGCTTGTTAGTTCCTTGTTCCTTACCAGGACCTCCTGTTGTAAGATGACTCTTGCAAGTGTTTTCTCTTGGTTGCCTGGAAAGAGTGGGTGGTCAGTGATTCATTTAACAGTGTATCTTTTGGTTCTCTCGAATAAGGTCCTTCACAGAGTAAATGTATACAATTGTAAAAGTCAATGTTTTAAATAATTTATATTCCTAATTTGATAAATTAGCTTTTTTGTTGTGTGTTAGAACTCATCACCAGACCAAAGGTCATGTAGATCTTTTGTTGTTTTCTAAAATTTTATAGTTTTTTTAATTGAATTATGGTGTTAGTTGCAAAGTTTGTGTTTCTGTTCATTTCATCTTTTTTAAACAGTTATTTAGTTTTAGTTGATTGATCATTGCTTTACAATATTGGTTTGATTTGTCATACATCCACATGAATTAACCATAGGTGTACGTGTGTCC
>NW_011475882.1:4462-12885 GCF_000754665.1 Bison bison bison
TTTTTTTTTTTTTTTTTTTAAGAGTGTTACTGAAATTTTCAGTGATTTGGGCAAAATTGATGGATGTAAAGTAGATAAGGTGAATATGGGATCTGGGTGGCCTTTTCTATATGGACATTTTTCACTAAAGATGGTTTAAATGTTTATTCATGTTTATTCATGATACTCGGGATTCCATTCGAATCGATCCAGGGGCATCGGGTCTTATCTCGAGTGGATGGGGAAATTGGTGTCTTTGGGATTGTGGCATGACCCACGAGGGTTCCTGTTGAGTTTCAATGTGAGACCGGCCTCCTCTTGAGGTGTGACGGGAACTTCGGGATTCCTTTCCAGACAAAGCAGGGGAATCGACCCTCATCTCGAGTTGAGCAGGGGAAAACAGGGCTCCTCGAGTTGTAGCTGGAAACTCAGTGTTGCTCTAGAGTGGGGATACAGATCTCAGGAAGCTTCTGGGGTTTCATAAAGGGTGTCAAGTTTGTTTTCAACTGACAAGAGGGATGTGGGATTTCTTGGGAAATGCTGCATTGTAAAAGGGCCTCATCTCGCATGGAGGGGAGAAATTCGTGTTTGTTTGTTTGGTTGGTTTTTTTTGGTGTTGTGACTGAAGCTTAGGGTTCCTCTCGAGTTGTATGGGGACCTGGGGGACTCGCTCATGTTTCCTCAGGGAAGTCAGATCTGCTTTCAAGTTCGAGGGGCAACTCAGGATTCCTCTCGTGTTGCTGAAGGGATGAATACAGCGTCATCTCGACTTCAGGCAGGAACCTCAGGCTTCTTCCTCATTTCTGATATTGATCTCGGGGTTTCTGTGTAGTTTGAACAAGGGAGGTAGGCCTCATCTTGTGTTGAGGCATGGAACTCGGCTTGCCTCTCGAGTTGTGAATGGGGTGTCAGGTCTCTTGTCCATTTGGATTTGAAACCTGCAGTTGTTTCTGGAGGATGCAACCGGGGTGTCAGTGGCCCTTTGTGTTGTGACTCAATACTCGGGGTTCATGCAAATCGGTGCAGGGGCATCAGGCCTTATCTCGAGTGGATGGGGAAATCGGTGTCTTTGGGATTGTGGCATGACACATGGGGGTTCCTGTCGAGTTTCAATGTGAGACTGGCCTCCTCTTGAGGTGCAACGGGAATGTCGGGATTCCTTTCCAGACAAAGCAGGGGAATTGACCCTCATCTCGAGATGGGGAAGGGCAAAGGGGCTCAGATTGAGGTGTGCCAGAAAACTCGGTGTTCCTCTCGAGTGGGAACGGGTATGTCAGCAAACGTCTTGAGTTGCATAAAGGGTTTTGAGTACCGTTTCAAGTTTCAAGAGGGAACGTGGGATTTCTCTTGAGACGCTGCAGTGTGAAAGGGCCTCATCTCACGTTGAGGGCTGAATCCCTTGGTTTTCCTCGAGGCTAGGCGGGACGTTTGGGGTTCCTCTCGAGTCGTGACGTGGACCTCAGGGTCTGCTCGTATTGCCTCAGGGAAGTCAGGGCTCCTTTCGAGTTGTGACGGGCACCTAGGGATTCCTCACAAGTCACTGCAGGGGAAATAGGCCTTAGATAGACTTGTGTCCAGAAACTCTATGTTCCTCTCCAGTGGCGACAGGGATTTCAGGGCTGCATTCCAGGTTCACCTGGGGAGTAAGGCCTCATCTCGAGTTGAAGCAAAGAGCTCTGCTCTCCTCTCCAGTTGTGAGAGGTATCTCCTGGAGCCCTTTGAATGGCCTAAAGGGAGTCAAGCCTCCTATGGAGTTTTGAGAGGGAACTCAGGATTGCTCTCTAGGCCCTGCAGGAAAAGAATGGCCTCATCTCACCATGACGGGGTAATTACGTGGTTTTTCTCAAGTTGCGGCGGGAAGTTTTGGGTTTCTTTCGAATTACGACGGGATACTCAGCGGGCCTCTAGTGTTGCCCAAGGGAAGTCCAGTCTCCATTCGAGTTGCAAGGGGGAACGCAGGATTTCTCTCGAGTCACAGCAGGGGAATCGGGCCTCAGTTCGTGTTGAAGGGCAAATCTCGAGGTCTTTCTGGAGTTGCAGGAGGAAACTTTGGGTTCCCTAGAGTTGGGATGGTGACCTCAGGGAGCTTCTCATGGTGCCTATGGGAAGTCAGGAATCCTTTCGTGTTGTGAGGGGCCTCTAGGGATTCCTCTGGGGTCCTTGCAATGGAAGAGGGTCTCATTTTCAGTTGAGGCAGGAACCTCAGTGTTCCTCTCCTGTTCTGACGTGGATCTCGGGGTGTGTCTGCAGTTTCAAACAGGGAGTCATGTCTCGATTTGTGTTGAGGAATAGAACTGTGCTTTACTCTCGAGCTGCAAAAGAGGTTTCAGGCCTCCAGTCAAGTTGATTGGGAACCTGGGCTTTTATCGAATTTGCAACCAGGGTATCAGTCCTCCCTTAGTGTTGTGAGTTGATTCTTGGGGTTCCATTTGAATAGGTGCAAGGGAATCAGGCCTTATCTCGAGTGGATGGGGAAATCCATGTCTTTCAAATTGTGGCAAGACCCCCGGGTTCCTCTGCAGTTTCAAGTTGAGACCAGCCTCTTGAGGGACGATGGGGGTGTCGGCAATCCTTTCCAGATGAAGCAGGGGAATCAACGCTCATCTCAAGTTGAGGAGGGGAATCGACGTTCATCTCGAGTTGCCAGGGCTCTTCTTGGGTTGTGGCGGGAAACTCAGCGTTCCTCTCCAGCTCTGACAGGGATCTCTGGATTCCGATGTAGATTGCACTGGGGAGTCAGACGTTGTCTCATTTTGGGGCATGGACCTCCACTTCCCTATCGAGGTGGAAAAGGGGTGTCAGGCCTTCTATGGAGTTGAGGTAGGGATCTCGGGCTATTTCTAGAGGCGCCACGGGGCTCTCAGTCCTCCCATCATGTCGTGAATTGATACTCGGGGTGACATTCGAGTTATTGCAGGGGAATGAGGCCTTATCTCCAGTGGATGGGGACATCGGGGTCTTTTCAAAAGGCCTCCTCCTGAGGTGTGGCGAGAACATGGGGATTCCTTTGCAGATGAAGCAGGGGAATGGACCTCATCTTGAAGGAGGAGTGGAAAATGGGGCTCTTCTTGAGTTGTGGTGGGAAACTCGGTGTTCCTCTCACGTGGGGACGAGTATGTCAGGAACTTCTTGAGTTGCCTAAAGGGTGTCAAGTACCTTTTCAAGACACAAGACGGAAGGTGGTGTTTCTCTCGAGACGCTGCAGTGGAAAGGGAGCTCATCTCACGTTGAGAGGAGAATCTACTGGGTTTTCTTCAGTTGCGGCAGGATACTTGGGGTTCCTCTCGAGTTGCGATGGGGACCTCAGGGACCCACTCATGTTACCTCAGGAAAGTCAAGTCTCCGTTCGAGTTGCGAGGGGCTTCTTCGGATTCCTCTTCAGTCAGTGCAGGGACATAGGGCCTCATCTCGAGTTGAGGCTGGAACCTCCGGGTTCTTCTCCACTGCTGACATGGATCTCTGGGATCCTATGGAGTTTCAACAGGGGAGTCAGGCCTCATCTAGTGTGAGACATGGAAATCTGCTTCCACTTCAGGTGTAAAAGGTTTATCAGGCTTCCTGTCGAGTTGGCCTTGGAATCTGGGGCTTTTTCTCAAGGTGCCCCGGGGCTGTCAAGCCGCGCTTCATGTTTTGAGTCGATACCTGCAGTTCCAGTCGAGGCAGAACAGGGGAATCAGGCTTATCTAAAGTGGATGGGGAATTTGGGGTCTTTTCGAATTGAGGCATGACTCCTGGGGAAGTGTTCAAGTTTCAACGTGAGACCGGTCTTCTCTTGAGGGGACACAGCAACGTTGGGAATCCTTTCCTGATGAAACAGAGGCATCCACACTCATCTCGAATTGAGGAGGGTGAAAACGTGGCTCTTCTAGAATTGTGGTGTGAAACTCAGTGTTCCTCTCACGTGGGGACAGGTATCTCGGGGACGTTCCTGAGTTGCATAAAGGGTGTCAAGTACCCTTTCACGTTTCCGGAGGGAACGTGGGATTTCTCTGGAGACACTGCTCTGGAAAAGGGCCTCATGTCAGGTTGAGGGGAGAATCCCATGGCTTTTCTTGATTTATGGCGGGAAGCTTGGGGTTCCTTTCAAGTTGCGACGGGGACCTCAGGGGCCTGCTCATGTTAGCTCAGAGAAGTCCGGTCTCTTCTCGAGTTGCGAGGGGCACATCGGGATTCTTCTTGAGTCGCTGCTGGCAAATAGGGCCGTGTCTAGAGTTCAGTCTGGAAACTCAGTGTTCCTCTCCGGCGGTGACAGGGATCTTGGGCTTTTTATCAAAGTTCAACTAGGCAGTCAAACCTCGTCTGGTGTCGAGGCACGGAACTCTGCATTCCTCTCGAGGTGTCCAAGATGTGTCAGGGCTCCGGTGAAGCTCTGGCTGGCAATTTGGGCTTTTTCTAAAGGATCAGCATGGAAGACAGGCCTCCCATCCTGTTGTGAGGGAATACTTGGGGTTCTATTCGAGCAGTTGCAGGGGAATCAGGACTTATCTCGAGCTGAGGGGGCACTCGGTGTCCTTTTTCCTTGAAGAAGGATCCACGGGCTTCCACGAGAAATTCAACAGGTGAGACAGGCCTCCTCTTGTGGTGCGAGGGGAATTTGGGATTCCTCTTGAGTTGAAGCAGGGAATGGGCCCTCATCTCCAGATTAGGTGGGAAACACAGGGCTCTTGTCTACTTGTGGTGGGAACCTCAGCTTTCATCTTGAGTTGGGATGGGGGTCCTGGGCCCCCTTGAGGTGCATGAAGGGAGTCCAGCCTCCTCTTGATGCTTGAGAGGGAACTCAGGATTGATCTCGAGGCGCTGCAGGAGAAAAGGCCTCATCTCACGTGGACGGGGGAATCTCATGGTTTGTCTCGAGTTGCGGCGGGTGGCTATTGATTCCTCTGCAGGTACTCCCGGGAACTCAGGGAGCCTCTCGTGTTGCCTCAGGAAAGTCAAGTCTCCATTCAAGTTGCGAGGGCAAGCCCGGGAGTGCTCTGGAGTCACGGGAGGGTGATCAGGCCTCATTTTGCATGGAAGGGGGAATATCCATGTGTTTCTCGAGTTGCGGCTAGAATTGTGGGATCCCTCGAGTTGCCATGGGGACGAAAGGGAGCCTCTCATGGTGTCTCTGGGAAGTCAGGAACCCTTTTGAGTTGTGCGGGGCGTCTCGGGATTCCTCTCTAGTTGGTGCAGGGGACTAGGGCCTCATCTCGAGTTTAGGCGGTAACTCAGGGTTCCTCTCCAGCTCTGACAGGGATCTTGGGCTTCCTTTGGAGATTCCACTGAGGAGTCAGACTTCGTCTCCTGTTGGGGATGGAAATCCATGTCCCTCTTGAGGTGGAAAAGTGGTGTCAGGCCTCCTGTGGAGTTGAGGTAGGGATCTCCAGCCATTTCTATGGGTGCCATGGAGCTCTCAGTCCTCCCTTCATGTCGTGAGTTGATACCTGGGGTGACATTCGAGTCGTTACAGTGGAATGAGGCCTTATCTCAAGTGGATGGGGACATAGAGGTCTTTTCGAACTTGGCCCGACACCTGAAGTTCCTCTCGAGTTTCAAGGTGAGGACTTGAAACTGCTCCTGAGGTGCAGCAGGAATGTCGGGATTCCTTAGCAGATGAAGCAGGGGAATGGACCCTCATCTCGACAGGAGGAGTGGAAAACGGGACTCTTCTTCAGATGTGACTTGAAACTCAGTGTTCCTCTCACGTGGGGATGGGTATCTCGGGGACCTTCCTGAGTTGGATGAAGGGTGTCAAGTACCCTATCGCTTTTCCGGTTAGAACGAGGAATTTCTCTGGAGACACTACTCTGGAGAAGGGCCTCATCTCAAGTTGAGAGGAAAATCACGTGGTTTTTCTCGAGTTGTGGCAGGAAGCTTGGGGTTCCTCTCAAGTTGTGATGGAGAGCTCAGGGACCTGCTCGTGTTGCCTCAGAGGAATCAGGTCTCTTCTCGAGTTACGAAGGGCACGTTAGGATTCCTCTCGAGTCGCTGCCAGCGACTAGGGCCGTGTAGCTAGTTCAGTCGGGAAACTCAGTTTTCCTCTCCAGCAGTGACAGGGATCTCAGGCTTTTAATCAAGGTTCTACTAGGGAGTCAGGCCTCATCTGCTGTTGAGGCATGAACTCTGCATTCCTCTCGAGTTGTCCGAGGGGTGTCAGGGCTCCAGTTGCATTCAGACAGGGAATTTGGTCTTTTTCAAGAGGATCAGTACAGGAGACATTTCCTCCCATCCTGCTGTGAGGGGATACTTGGGGTTCCACTGGAGCCGGTGCAGGGGAATCAGGACTTATCTCGAGCTGAGGGGGCATTCGATGTCCTTTTTCTTGAAGCAGGATCTGTGGGTTTCCACTCGAGATTCAACAGATGAGACAGGCCTCCTCTTGTGGTGTGAGGGGAAGTTAGGATTCCTCTTGAGTTGAAGCAGGGAATGGGCCCTCATCTCCAGATTAGGTGGGAAACATGAGGTTCTTGTCAACATGTGGTGGGAACCTCAGCTTTCATCTCAAGTTGAAACGGGGATCCTGGGCCCCCTTGAGTTGCATGAAGGGAGTCCAGCCTCCTCTCGAATTTTGAGAGGGAACTTGGGATTGCTCTTGAGGCATTGCAGGAGAAAAGGGCCGCATCTCCTGTGGGTGGGGGAATCTTGTTGTTTGTCTCGAGTTGCGGCGGGTGGCTTGGGATTCCTCTCCAGGCAACACAGGGAACTGAGGGAGCCTCTCGTGTTGCCTCAGGAAAGTCAAGTCTGCATTCAAGTTGTGAGGCCTAGCCCGGGAGTGCTCTGGAGTCACAGGAGGGGGATCAGGCCTCATTTTGCATGGAAAGGGGAATATCCGTATGTTTCTTGAGTTGCGGCTGGAACTGTAGGTTCCCTCGAGTTGCCACGGGGACCTGAGGGAGCCTCTCATGTTGTCTCTGGGAAATCAGAAATGTGTCCGAGTTGTGAAGGTCCTCTTGGGATTCCTCTCGATTGATGCAGGGGACTAGAGTGTCCTCTCAAGTTGAGGCTGGAAACTCAGGGTTCCTCTCCAGCTCTGACAGGGATCTCGGGCTTCCTATGGAGATTCCACTGGGGAGTCAGACATCATCTCATGTTGGGGCATGGAACTCTGCTTCCCTTTCGAGTTGGAAAAGGGGTGACAGGCATCCTGTGGAGTTGAAATAGGGATCTCGGGCTATTTCTAGAGGTGCCACGGGGCTCTCAGTCCTCCCTTCGTGTTGTGAGTTGATACCCGGGGTGACATTCGAGTCGTTGCACGGGAATGAGGCCTTATCTCAAGTGGATGGGGACTTTGGGGTCTTTTTGAATGGTGGCCCGACCCATGGAGTTCCTATCAAGTTTCAAGGTGAAAACGGCCTGCTCCTGAGGTGTGGTGGGAACGTCAGGATTCCTTTGCAGACAAAGCAGGGGTATGGACCCTCATCTCGAGTTGATGATGAAAATGGGGCTCTTCTTGAGTTGTGGCATGAAACTCCATGTTCCACTCACGTTTGGACGTGTATCTTGGGGACCTTCCTGAATTGCATGAAGGGTGTCAAGTATTCTTTCATGTTTCCGGATGGAACATGTGATTTCTCTGGAGACACTGCTCTGGAAAAAGGCCTCATCTCACGTTGAGAGGAAAATCACGTGGTTTTTCTCGAGTTATGGCGGGAAGCTTGGGGTTCCTCTCAATTTTCAACGGGGACCTCAGGGACGCACTCCTGTTGCCTCAGAAAAGTGAGGTGTCTTCTCGAGTTGTGAGGGGCACGTCGGGATTCCTCTTGAGGCACTGTCGGCGAATAGGGCCGTGTCTACATTTCAGTCGGAAAACTCAGAGTTCTTCTCCGGCGGTGAGAAGGATCTCTTTCTTTTTATCAAGGTTCAAGTAGGGAGTCAGGCCTCATCTGGTGTCGAGGCATGGAACTCTGCATTCCTCTCGAGTTGTAGATGGGGTGTCAGGGATCCGGTCAAGCTCAGGTGGGGAATTTGGGCATTTTCAAGAGGATCAGAGGAGAGATAGGCCTCCCATCCTGTTGTAAGGGGATACTTGGGTTTCCATTGGAGTCGCTGCAGGTAATCAGGACTTATCTCAAGCTGAGGGGGCACTCAATGTCCTTTTTCCTTGAAGCAGGTTCCGTGGGCTTCCACTCGAGATTCAACAGGTGAGACAGGCCTCCTCTTGTGGTGCGAGGGGAACTTGAGACTCCTCTTGAATTGAAGCAGGAAATGGGCCCTCATCTCCAGATGAGGTGGGAAACACGGGGCTCTTGTCAACTTGTGGCGGGAACCTCAGCTTTCATATCGAGTTGGGACGGGAATCCTGGCCCCCCTTGAGTTGCATGAAGGGAGTCCAGCCTCCTCTTGAGTTTTTTTTTTTTTTTTGAAATCCAAATTGCATTCATTTTCACAATATCAATACTAAACTCAAGACAGCAACTTCATCAAATATAAATGTTTCAAAAGTAAAAGGCAATCTTAATTTTTTT
>NW_011475882.1:15174-15630 GCF_000754665.1 Bison bison bison
TTGTCCATTTTATTGGCATATAATTGTTGATAATAGTCTCTTATGATCCTTTGTATTTCTATGTTGTCTGTTGTGATCTCTCCACTGTCATTTCTAATTTTATTGATTTGATTTTTCTCCCTTTGTTTCTTGATGAGTCTGGCTAATGGTTTGTCAATTTTATTTATCCTTTCAAAGAACCAGCTTTTGGCTTTGTTGATTTTTGCTATGGTCTCTTTTGTTTCTTTTGCATTTATTTCTGCTCTAATTTTTAAGATTTCTTTCCTTCTACTAACCCTGGGGTTCTTCATTTCTTCCTTTTCTAGTTGTTTTAGGTGTGGAGTTAGGTTATTTATTTGACTTTTTTCTTGTTTCTTGAGGTGTGCCTGTATTGCTATGAACTTTCCCCTTAGGACTGCTTTTACTGTGTCCCACAGGTTTTGGGTTGTTGTGTTTTCATTTTCATTCGTTTCTATG
>NW_011475883.1:0-3340 GCF_000754665.1 Bison bison bison
AAGTCCCTCAAAATAGTTTTTTAATCATGGAAGTCACCCTGCTTGTTGGGATAAAAAGCTCCAAGCGGGAAGGCATATAAAGGAGCAAGCCTGTGTTTGTCCCTCTGCACCCCTCCCGGGAGACCCCACTGGGCCCAGGCACTCGCAGATACCACCAGAGCAGCTGTCACCCCCATCCCTGGAGAGGCCAAGCGAACCCCCTGGAGAAGCCGGATGGGGCTGGGGGTTACCATCACTGGGCTGGACACAAACGGCATGGCCGGCCCAGTGTCACCAAGAGTCCCGGCTTCTGGTCAACTTCAGGGGACCAGGTGGCGTGTCACATCCTGCTCAGACTCACGGGGTGTGGGGGGCACCCAGGGAGGGCTGCAGTGGGGGGGACCGAAGTCACAGCTTCGCTGGATGGCCTTGCCTCTGAGACTTGGCCCAGGACCTGCTGGCCGCCCACAAGGTCCAGGCCCTGGTGCCCAGCCGTCACCCCTGGGGAACGACCATCACACAGGATGCTCTGGGTGAGGGGCACTTCTAGGTCCACGGCCCCGGGACGGATGGGGGCAGGGTATCCCCTTGCACATAGGAGCCCCGCCTGCCACCTGCTCATCACCAAGCCCTGGGATTCCTGTGGTCCCCCTGGCCTGTGGGAGACCTGGTTTCTGCAGCTTTTCCAGCCCTCCCAGGGGCCACCCGCAGCTAGGAGAGCAGAGCTCCGGGTTGTCCGGTGGGCCCGGGGCTTGTGCTAAACACCCTCAGAACCCACTGAATCTTAACAGTGATCCCCACAGCAGGGGCGGAATAGGGGTACTCTCACTCTCATTTCTGGCGGAAGAGGCCCCAGACCCTCTCTGGCCCAGAGCCATGGCCTGCGGCCTCATCATGCAGTCCCTGAGCTCCTGGCACAGGTGTGCCCGGGATGCAACCTGACCTGGGTCACCACTGGCTGCTGTTCCCCTGTCATGTCATTCTGGTCTTTCTTTACATGACATGCCTGCCCTGTCCTGTTAGAGGTGTCTGCAGTTGAGCCTACGGCCCTCTCCCCGGGCAGGCCCTTCGCTGACCTCAGATGCATAGGCTTAGTAGCCTGGCTCCATTCTCACACCCTTCCTGCTGATACCAGGGGCTGCAGGTCCCCTTCAAGGCCTGAGCCAGGGCAGGCGCCCTACATGCCTGCCTTCCTGGCCTGCAGACCCCCAGTCTGGTGTGGTGACCCTTCCTTTCAATCCTGCAGTGGTCCCTAGGCAGGTTGTTCCTCCCTGCTGGGTCTCAGTTTCTCCTGCATAAACCCGGTCAACAGTCACAGCTCCCTGGGTGGAAGAGTGTGATTGCCATGCTTGCCAGCACGTAGAAGACAGTTTTTACAGAGAAAGAATCAGGGTTGGGGAATCTGAATGCCTTTCCTCACACATATTGAAGGGCTTCTCTGGTGGCTCAGTGGTAAAGAAATCTATCTGCCAATGCAGGAGACATGGGTTTGATCCTGGGTCAGGAAGATCCCCTGGAGGTGGAAGTGGCAACCCACTCCAGTATTGCTGCCTGGAGAATCCAGGACTGAGGCGGGCTGCAGTTCATGGGGTCACAAAGAGTTGGACAGGTCTGAGCGAGTGATGGAGCACGTGTGCATGAGTGATTAAAAGTCACCAGACAGAACGGCCATGGGGTGAAGAGTGACGCCCATGCAACACAGCAGTGTGTTCTGGGATGGAGCAGACAGTCTCAACATCAGGGGACGCAGTCGCGTTTTAGTAGCTGAGAAAAATGACAAATTCCAGAGTGAAAGGGAGCTCGGGAAGAATCTGGGAGTGCCAGCAGGGAGTGGATAAGGGGATGACGTACCCAGGATAGAAGTTACACTCCGGGGGAGCAAATACTGGCACTGTTTGGTACAGGCTGATAAGAGGAAGACAAACCCCAAATTAAACAAATGTGAACGAACTCCTCTGTGTGTAGACAGAGCAAATATATCAGTAGAAATGGGTGCAGAGCAAAGCAGCAAACAGCCATAAATCAGAGTGAGTTCCGACGTGGAGCTGTGATTTGGGCAGACCAATATTTCAGGAAACATGGGTAAGAAGCAGCTGGCAAAACAGTAACTTTGACAGAGTGTCAACGTCCTGCTCACTGAACAAGTGGAAACAGAGCGCTCCCCAGGCATCAGTAGGAGACAACAGGGAGCAGGAGACTCCCAGAGGACGTGCGCTCTGGGAAGAGCCGGGCGCACGACGTGGCAGAGAGGGGTGGGCGAGTATCCTGAGCCACTGGGCTGGCTGCCCACTGAAGTCATCACCTAGTTGCTCCCTCCCGGACCCCTTGGCCTTTCCGATGGGCCCTTCCCTGGGGCTGACCGTACAGCCACACTGCTGAGATCCCAGGGGTCTGACCCTTTCAGATCCGCCTCAGCTAAGCTGGGCGATGGGAACCAGAGCTGGAAGGTGGGAACCCAGAGGTGACGTCAGACAGTGAACCCAGCGCAATCCCCGTGCGGGAGGCAGGCCCTGGGGGACTGGCCCGGGTGGCTGGGGTGGTGCCAGGCCCAGCACTGATGACCACACGTCTGTGCTGCCTTGTCTGTGATTTGGCTGGACTTCTCCTTTGTCAGCTGTGTTTCGCCCTGGACTCTACCCTCTATTTCCTGAGTCAGAGCAAGGGTGGAGCTGTCAGTGGACAGGGGCACAGGAAGGTCAGCCCTTGAGCGAACCTGGCATTTCACACGTGCTGTCATTTTGCCCAAATGTGTGTGTGATCAGTCTTCTCCACTCTCAGCGCGGTGAGCTGTGGGACCCCAGGATGCCAACGAACCCCCGACCCTGGCCCCTAACACAAGCTGCACTTTGTCCTGGTCACACGCAGAGGGCTGGGAGTCTGGTCCTTTGCTGGTAACTGGGTGCAGGTGTTCCTAGGGGAACACAGCCTGGACCAGCTGGGCGCATCCAGCCGAGGAGAGACTGGCACCAGCGGGGTGTCTGCATGGAAAGCCAGAGCCAGGGTGCCAGGTGAGGGCTGGACGCACTCCAGGGAAACCCAGGGTTCAGGGCGGGGCCCAGAGGACGAGTCCCCAACCCTGTCACCAGCCTGGAGCCCGGTGTCAGACTTCCCACGTCAGACACGCTCCTTCCTTCAATAAAGACACATCAAGAGGCAGCTGCAGGGGAACACAGGTGCCTGGGCTTCAAGGGCAAGAGGAAGGAGCTGGGGTCTAGCCAGTGCCCAGCTCGGGATGTGTGTGCCTGCTAATGGGCCCTAAGGAGGAGGGGGACAGAGGGAGGGCGCTGGGTGCAGGGGCGGGCAGCGGGCACAGGTGGCCGAGAGCAGCGGGCAGCCCTCACATGACCCGGAGCTCCGAGGA
>NW_011475883.1:4880-7357 GCF_000754665.1 Bison bison bison
CTGCGCCTCGCCCGCGCTGCTGGCGCGTCACGAGCAGGTGTGCGGGGCCGCGGGGCGGGGATGCGGCCGGGCCCCGCGGACCTTCACCCGTCTGGGAGCCGTTACGAGGTTTCAGGGTGGAGAGCGGGCACTCTGGAGCCCGTGGCCGGGAAGTTAGGAAGGGAGGTGTTTCCTGCACGCGGTTTTCGGGCAGTGAATTTTATCACATGTCAGCTGTGGGTGGTTGTTCAGTCGCTCAGTCGTGTCCGATTCTTTGCGACCCCACGGACTGTAGCCCGCCAAGATCCTCTGTCCATGGAATTTCCCAGCCAAGAATATGGGAGTGGGGTGCCATTTTCTACTCTAGGGGATCTTCTCGACCCAGGGATCCAACCCAGGTGTCAGGTATTGCAGGCGAATTCTTCACCATAGCAATTAAAAACAAAAACCAGTCTAAAGTTTAAGCTGTATAGTGCCTGCAGTAATACACAGTGTTCACTTGAGATTAAAATCAAATGTCATCTGCTTTGCTGAATAGGTAGCCTGGCTGTGTGTGGCTCATAGCCTGGAACCCCAGAGTTCTTGGAAGCTGGGGTCCCCACACATGACCATCGTGAATAGGCAATGTTGAGAGAGAATATCTGACTTTCGAAACTTGAGCACAATGACTTTGAAAAGTGTGAGGGATTTGGGAAGTTAAAAAGCAGAAGTGTCTTAGCCGCTGTTGTCAGGGTGACCCTGGGAACAGTTTAAAAGCAAGGGTCCAGCTGGTGCTGAGGGTCCTGAAGGCTCTGCGTGCAGGTGGTGTTGACGTCTCAGTGAGGCCGTGTGGAGGGCACCTTGGCTCCAGGGAGAGGCCAGGGAGATTGGACCCAGGAGGAGCACCTAGCCACACCTTGGGCAGAGGTGAAAGTGAGGCCACGATGGGTGGGTGGTGAGGGCAGAGTTAGAGCTGGGTGGCTTTGGAAGGGCTAGGTTCAGAATCAGCAGAGAAGCTCACACAGCTGGAGTCCTCGAGCATTGCGGGGGATGACAGGAGGGACAGGCCAGCTCCACTGTCCCTCGGGCGTCTGCCTGGGGCCAGTGCCCCTAGACCGTGCTGTGGATGCTTGGAGAGCAAGGTGGCTTCTCCCCTGGTGCTCTGCCTGTGCCCTGGGGACATGCTTAAGGAGCCCAGTCACTGTGGGCGGTGCCCTGCCCACCCTCCGAGGGATCTGTCCCACTGTCGTCCTTGCTGGTGGTCCTGCTGGTGACAGTGACCTTGGTGCCTGGTGCTGGAGGAAACCGGGCGGAGACTAGACTGTGGAGCTTGTGGGCTGCTCCCCAGACCTGGTCCTTCTTATAGTCCGGCCTGCAGCAGAAATTCCTCCTGCCCAGCCAGTGCAGGTCTGTGCAGCTCCTGCCCCAGGGAGTATCAGCTTGCAGGAACCTGGTTTGAGCTGTGGCATTGGCTCTGGACCCAGTGGGGGCCCGCACTTGCCCACAGGGAGGCCTTTTTGTGAATGGTTTAGAACATCCAGGTGTTCTGTGATGAAAGCCTCTGTGCTTGGGTGTGAGCCAGCGCCGGAGAGCCTGGGGGAAGGGTGTGGGCAGGGAGGCGAGAGAACTGGCCTTACCTGTCCTCACGTGTAGGCATCTCTGAGTCTTTTACAGTGTCTGCGTTCCTGGTGCAAGTTTCTAAATCCATGAAGGATGCTGCTACCTGGGGAAGAGGTGGGGCTACCTGGTCTCGGGCGGAGCCACCTCAGGGCACACTGGGCACCAGGACGAGCCTACAGGCTGCTTTGCTCTGGGCTTTAAACCGCCAGCCCTGCCCCAGTGCTTCCATCGCCCTCTGTGACAGGCTGGCCTCTCCCGTGCCAGGGTGGGACCTGGTGGGGCCTTCAGAGTTGTTGCCCCTGACAACACAGGGGCACAAGGGGACCAGGAGGTCCCTGGACCACACCTCAGCATCAGCCCTGCTCCTGCTCCTTCAGTGAGTGTTGGCTGGGGCTCCTCCACAGTAGCTGGGTGGCTAGGATGGACTGTGTGGCCTGTACAGCCTAGATTATTTATCCACGTCCATGCCGTGTTTCTGACAGTCCTCGAAATCGGCATGTATGATGTCAGGGATTTCCCACAGCTGAGTGCTGGCTCTCAGGTCCCTGATTCTGCCTCGTCTGCCTCTGGGTTGAACTGGGATTTGTTGGAGACCTGACTTGCCCTTCAGTGAGGCTGCCCAGGCCCACAGCCTCCCTGACTTCTGGCCCGGGCTCCTGGGAGGCGGGAGAAGGCTGCCCTCCCCCAGCTTGGGGCTTTCACTTTCCATTTCCAATCTTCCTTATAAAAACAACGAGATGCAATAAAGTCAGACACTGGGCAAGGCTGCCAATGGGAAGAGGTGATGGCCTAGAAACCTTTGCCCTCGGCATGCCATGTGGCCCCCTGAGTGTCTGTTGCAGGGCCAGGCGCAGGGCAGCTGTGTCAGCCTTGGGGTGGCGTGGGCCGTTTGATGCTGG
>NW_011475883.1:7635-9647 GCF_000754665.1 Bison bison bison
GCCTTCTGGGTCTCCCCACAACTAGGAGGGGAGTCCCTCCTCTGTTTCGCTCAGCCTGGAACTGCGCTGGGCAGGAGGCACCTGCTCAGCCCATTTGAAGGAAGATGGCAGGAATTTGGGGTGTGGTGCTGGCGGGTAGAGGAGAAGGCTGAGTGGTTTGGGTGGCTGTCTTCCCCTGGGGCTCGCACGCCTGGGCTGCTGGTCTGCGGTGGACGCACGACCGTGCCGAGCCCCCACTGGCCCCCCGTCGGCGGTCGTCTCTCAGACCCTTGGGGGCAATTACCCAGCTCACTTCTGGCCCATGCTGCCTCCAGCGGGACTCGTGCTTACTCGGAGTTCTGTGTGTTCATCTGTTCAGCACCCACTGCAGGGCCAGCCCCTTGCCAGGCAGTGTTTTAGGGACTTGGAATAAGCAGTGAGCAAAACATTGAAAACTCTGGGTGCTTGCCTCCGAGAAAGTCACACCAGTCCCCGTCATCCCCAGCCAAGGCGTGGATACAGACAACGCTGTGAACTCACCGCTGCTGTTCCTGGAGAGGCCCGCCAGTCACTGTATCCACCCAGCCGTGGTCAGGTGGCTGCCATGTGCCTCCGGGTTCACCTGTGAGTCTGCAGGGCAGGAGAGGGGTCAGAGCAGCGCTGGGGACCAGCCAACTCTGACGAGGAGTTGGGGACAGCCAGCTCCTACGAGTGGGAAGCAAGCCATTCTGGGTGGTGTGGCCGTAAAACCAGGGCCCTGCGCCGAGTGTGGCCCTGGGGAGCGTGTCAGGGCTTTGCGTGACCCGGGAGTAAGTCCTTCCGGGGGCCAGGAGCCCAGGTGGCCCTGGACAGCAGCTCCCCTTGCCTTCCAGCTGCTGCATCTTGCCAGGAAACTTCTGGGGCAAAGGTTGTTCAACACGCTGATGAAGATGACCTTCTACGGGCAGTTTGTGGCTGGCGAGGACCAGGAGTCCATCCGGCCCCTGATCCAGCACAACAGGGCCTTCGGCGTGGGCTCCATCCTGGACTACGGTGTGGAGGAGGACTTGACGCCTGAGGAGGCCGAGCGCACGGAGATGGAGTAAGGGCCACGCGACGCGGGCAGGACTGGCCGGGACCGCTGGGGGAGCTCCGGCTGCCTGACCTCCACAGCCCTCCTGGGCCTGCCTGGGGTTGGGCCTTTGTCCCGTGAGGATGACGGCCAGAGCCTTCACCAAGGCCTTGTGTGCCCGAGGCTGGGGCTGGCCAACCCTGGCCCCTAGTCTGATCCACCTGGTTTGGGACAGTCTGCAGGCTAAGGATCATGGCTGCAGTTGTAAATGGTTGAAGCAAAGCAAGAGTAGTACGTTGTGATACGTGAAAACTATAGGCTGCTCTCACCCTATGGGGGCGGCTGGCAAAGCTGAGTGGCCGTGGCACAGACGGCCACACTGGCATCGGTCGTCCTCTGCTTCCTGGTGAAGCATCTCTTCAGAGGATTCTGGCCCCGAGGGTGGTCCCTCTGCCTGGCCCGAGACCCTTCCTGATTAGCAGCTGGGATCCTCCTGGCAGCTGTGGAGCCTGCCTGGGGCATCCGAGGAAAATGGAATGTGCCGGCTTCGCCAAGGTCACTGCCTGGCTGCAGGGGTCTGTTCTCTGGGCAGGGGGTGTGGGGGCAGGAGGGCACCCCCCACCCCGCTCCTGGGCCACAGGACGGGTCCCCCATTGGAGACTCAGGCAGATCCAGCCCTTGCTTTGCAGAATGCCTGCCTGGTTGCTGGGCTGGTTTCTGCTCCCCTCCAGGCCAAGCCGCGCTGAGTCAGCTGCGCCTGAGCCAGTGAGGGTGGGGAACAGGCTTTCTGAGTCGCCTGCCCCATCTCAGGTTTGATGTTTTCTCTGGCCAGGGGCAGGGAGGGGATGGGTCATAGGAGACTCCAGTCCTGGGAACGGAATGTCCCAGTGGAGCCGCTGCTCGATTGGCTTGGGGGGCCAAGCCCCTGTCTCTCAATTTGCTGTCGTGAAGGCCGGGGTCTCCAGGTCCGCCCCCCCTGTTT
>NW_011475883.1:9747-13129 GCF_000754665.1 Bison bison bison
TAGGAGACTCCAGCCCTGGGAACGGAATGTCCCAGTGGAGCCGCTGCTCGATTGGCTTGGGGGGCCAAGCCCCTGTCTCTCAATTTGCTGTCGTGAAGGCAGGGTTCTCCAGCTCCGCACCCCCTGTTCCCGGAGACTGGTGGCTGCCTGGGGCTGCCTTTTGAATAACTAATGGGCTGTGTCCCATTGGGTCTGGGTGGGGGTTGGTGGTTTCACAATGGAAGTTCTTTCTCTGGTATGAAAAGCCTCCTCTCCCCCGGGCAATTCGCCCTGCAGGGCAGCTTTGGGAGGCGGGGCTGGCCGCAGGCGCGGAGCTTGTGACCCTGGGCTGCTGGTCCTGCCGGAGCCCTGCTGGCTGGCCTCTGGGCCTGAGCTGCGATCCCTTCCTGTCCTCACGTGGCGGCCTGTCTGCAGTTGTCTGGCCGCCCCTTGTGCTCGGTGGGGCCGGGCTGAGGGTGCAGAACCGGGCTCGTGGGCGCTGATCCAACATCCGGCCATCGAGCTCCCGTGGGGGGAACAAGCGATCACAGGCCCCTAGACCTTGCCCTGGGAATGATGCTGACGCCTCTGCCACTGGGAGGAGGGGCCTGGGGGGCTTCCCAGGGTGGGAAGCGGGAGGCCGAGGGGCCATCCAGGCAGGGTGGACGGTGGTTCCCAGAACAATTGTTAGAAGGTGGAGGCCAGGGTCCTCACTCCAGGAGAGGAGCCCCCCAGGGCACCCCCAGCCGGCTAAGCACCACGGGGCGGGGGAGCAGGGTGAGGTTTCCTCCCGATGATGGGCTGTGACGGCGGCTGGGACAGTGCAGATGGCAGATATGTCTGTCCTGGCTGTTCCAGGCCTGGCCTGGGTCCCCAGGGTGAAGATCGCGGTTGGGGTTGTGTGTGGGGTCTTGGGTGCTGCCTGGAAGCAGGGCCTGGGGCCGCCAGGCTTTTCCGTGCTTCTCTCCTGCCTCCCACATGTAATCAGGGCAGAGCTGGTATTGTAGCCATGCGTTCTGGGAAACAAACTCAGAAGGACAAGGCAGATAGTGGAGTGCAGTTTATTACACCGGTGGGTCCAAGGCAGAATCTCCTCTTAGCCAAGGACCCCGACCAGTCTTTGTGAAAAGCTTATATACCCTAAGTGTATAAGGTTCCCTGAAACTAGTCTGAACAAAGGAAAAAGAAAGATACAACCCGTGATTCATATGCCTTAAGCCTAGGTAGTTAACCGTGGACAATTATCAATAGGCTTGTGGTCATACCCCAATAAGCATAATAGAATGTATGATTCTATTTGGTTACACAGATAATTAGGGTATTCTTTTAGGCATGGAGAGCCCTGGGGCTCCTCCTTCCAGGGGCCTCCAGTTGGTATGTTGTTTCCATAGATACTGGGCATATAGTTCAAAGTCTACAATCCGGCCCAAATTGGAGTCCTGCTTTCAAGATGGAGCCTGTTCTGTTTTCTCCTTCAGTGTGGGGGTGGCCAGCGGGGTCTCTCCTCACCTCTTATGTGTGTGCATGCTCAGTCGTGCAGTCGTGTTTGACTGTTTGCAACCCTGAGGACTGTAGCCCACCAGGCTCCTCTGTCCATGAGATTCTCCAGGCAAGAATACTGGAGTGGGTTGCTATTTCCTTCTCCAGGGGATCTTCCCCACCCAGGGATTGAACCTGTGTCTCTGGAGTGTTCTGCACTGGCAGGCGGGTTCTTTACCACTGCGGCACCCCCACCCCCTCACTGTTTATTTTTTCCTAAAAGGCATCCAGCCAGCAAATCTGATGTAGAGCTGAGCTTAGAGATGGCTGAGGGCGTGGCCCGGGACTTCCTGTCATTCCTGCCATTCTGTCCTGTGCCCGCCCTTCCTGGTGCACTGTTGTTCCCTTCTCCACATCTTGGGCCGTGCACATATGTGTGCACGTCTGCATGTGTGCTCACATGTCTGCATGTTTGTGCGCACATGTCTGCATGTGTGTCTCTGCACATGTATGTGTGCACATGTGTCTGCATGTGTGTCTGTGTCTGTGTGCTCACGTGTCTGCATGTTTGTGTGTACACACGTCTGCACGTGTGTCTCTGCACGTGTGTGTGTGCACGTGTGTCTGCATGTGTGTCTGTGTGCTCACGTGTCTGCATGTTTGTGTGTACACAGGTCTGCACGTGTGTCTCTGCACGTGTGTGTGTGCACGTGTGTCTGCATGTGTGTCTGTGTGCTCACGTGTCTGCATGTTTGTGTGTACACAGGTCTGCACGTGTGTCTCTGCACGTGTGTGTGTGCACGTGTGTCTGCATGTGTGTCTGTGTGCTCACGTGTCTGCATGTTTGTGTGTACACAGGTCTGCACGTGTGTCTCTGCACGTGTGTGTGTGCACGTGTGTCTGCATGTGTGTCTGTGTGCTCACGTGTCTGCATGTTTGTGTGTACACAGGTCTGCACGTGTGTCTCTGCACGTGTGTGTGTGCACGTGTGTCTGCATGTGTGTCTGTGTGCTCACGTGTCTGCATGTTTGTGTGTACACAGGTCTGCACGTGTGTCTCTGCACGTGTGTGTGTGCACGTGTGTCTGCATGTGTGTCTGTGTGCTCACGTGTCTGCGTGTTTGTGTGTACACAGGTCTGCACGTGTGTCTCTGCACGTGTATGTGTGCACGTGTGTCTGCATGTTTTTGTGTGCATGTGTGTCTGAAAGTGTGTGCACGTGTGTGCACACATGGCTGCATGTGTGTGCATGTGTATGTGTGTGCATGCACAGAGTGTGCTCCCCCTTCTCCCCATGCTGAGATGACACCCCCTCCCCCTAGCCTGTCAGCTGCCCCTTTTGTCTCCCAGAGGCCCCACCCACTTGCAGGCCCGCTCCAGAACCACAGCCCTGTCCCCCCAGTGCTCTCTGCTCAGGCTGGGCCCTGGCCCCACACTGCAGCTGTGTGGCTGGTTGCTCCCCATGGTTTTGGAGCCTGGCTGGGGCTTGGAGGGCAGGTGGCTGGCCGCTACCTGGGACTGTCACTGGCCCCAGCCCTGGGGGCCTCTGAGCGACGGTGTTCCCTCTGTGGCAGGTAGTCGCCTGAGAGGTGGACTCTGGGCTGTGTGCTGACGGAGCAGGCCCGAGCCCCCGCAGCCTCGGTGTGGATGGGAGCCGTGGCATCCCTCCACCCTGCCAGGCTGCATCTGCGGTGTCTCCTCCAGGGTGGCCTAGGGTCCTGCCCTCGGGAGGACCTGGGTATTCAGGTGTGATGGCCGGGCCGGCCAAGGGAGGGTGGATGCTGGAAACACACCTTCGGGCTATGGATTCAAAAGTAACCCTGCGGCACTTGGGTGAGGCGGGTGGCGTGAGGGGAGGGCAGGGGGGCGGAAGCTGGCGGCCACCCTGTCTCGGGTCGGCCCGCCTTTTCCTTTCAGGAAGGACC
>NW_011475883.1:13283-14396 GCF_000754665.1 Bison bison bison
CTGACCCTTCCCATCTCCTTTCTCCTTCAGGTCCTGTTCCTCAGCCTTGGAGCGTGATGGCTGCGGTGAGTCAAGGGGAGCCAGTCAGGAGTGAGCCCTCTCCCCTCGCACACACCTCTTGCCTTGGGACCCAGGGCTGCTACTGCAGCTCCAGCCCGTGTCCCCAGGTGCCCTGGCAGGTGACACGCCCTCCTGGCCTTCCTTGGGGCCTGGGCTCTGCCTTCCCCACCTGGGTGTGACCCAGGCTGAGTCAGGGAGCGGGCACGGGCCGCTTTGGAGGCAGAGCGGGTGCAGCTCTGGCAGGGGCCATGTGCAGGGCCGTGGACTCAGGCTGGCACACCCGCCCCCAGGTGTCAGTAAGAGGGAAAAGCAGTTCCAGGCGCACCGGGCCTTCGGGGACCGCAGGGACGGGGTCACCAGCGCCCGCACCTACTTCTATGCCAGCGAGGCCAAGTGTGACAGCCACATGGAGACCTTCCTGCATTGCATCGAGGCCTCAGGTGAGGCCTGGGTGGCCCCCGCTTCAGGGACACTGGGGGGCGAGCTCGAGGCAGGGGCTGGAGCGTTCACCCAGGCTTTGGTCCGCGTCTTGGTGGCTGAGGTCAGGAGGTGGCCTGGGCTCACACACCCAGTCTAGCCCGTTGCTTCCTGAGGAGCCTGGCTGGCCCCAGGTGCCCAGATGCGGACCTGCCGGGGGGCTTGGATCTCGTCACACGGCGCTTGGCTTTGCCAAGGGCAGCACTGTCCCAGGGGCTGCGGCTGTGCCCTCCCGGATGGAGATGCTGCCCTGCGTGGCCCTTGGGCAGGACCACCCCCTCGCGAGGCAGCTCAGCCGGAAGACATGCAGGCCTCAGTGTGCTTCAGTCTCAGAACCCCAGCGGGTCCCCAACGGCTCCCCAACAGCTCTCCTGTTAGGGCCCCGACACTGTGAACACTTCAGGGGCAGGATGAGGACCACCCAGAGGCAGCCTGCTGGGGTCAGCATCGGGCACCTGACTGGTCGCATAGACAGTGGCTGCCTGGTGTCTGGGGCTCAGGGCGTCTCCTTGGTTCTGGCCTGGGGACAGACGAGCAGAGGTGTGATCATGGGCTTCCAGCAGCCAGACAGGAGGG
>NW_011475883.1:14496-16291 GCF_000754665.1 Bison bison bison
GTCTGCCTCCTGGCGGTGCTCTGCGGGCGAGTCTGTGTCCGTGTGCCCTCGGGGCGGCCCTGGGTGCCGAGACCACTGGAGAGGAATCAAGTGGGCGAGCGTGGGCAGGCCTCCCCTGCTCCCTGGCCCCCCTGCCTTCCTGACCGCACATGGCCAGCTCCAAGCCCTCTGAGTGGCCTGCCTGCCTGCGGGGGCGTCAGGGGCAGCTGTGCGCAGGGCGTTCACGGGCCACTCAGGGTTGGTGTTTCTGCCCTGGCTGGTCACCCGGCCCAGGTGTCTGGGTCCTCGAAGGGCCCTCCCCTCCCGCTGCTGCCCCTGCAGCCTGAAATTGCCAGGTAGCCACCAGAGCCAATTCCGAGGGCCAAGTGGCCCGCCCGGGCCTGGGGGCGAGGGCGGACAGGTGTTCTCCCGGGAGGACAGGTGTGCTGGTACCACCGACTGTCTCACTGGGTGGATCATTCGAGTGAAATCATTCTCTTTCTGGGGGTCTCGGGGCTGGGTGTCGTGGGTAACCCATGGAAGGTGTGGCCCCGCCCACTGCCTGCAGCCTCCTGCATGTTGCTGAGACATGTCCTGACTGGAGTGGCACAGATTCTGGGCTCAGAGTCCCCCTAACCCCCAAGGCCCTGATGGCTCTTCCTGTGGCTTCTCACAGGCGGAGCCAGCGAGGACGGCTTCTCAGCCATTAAGCTCACAGCTTTGGGGAGACCACAGTTTCTGGTGAATGTCAGAACCCCCCCACCCCCCCACACCCGCAGAGGATTGGTATGAACGCGGGGCACTATGAGTGTTAAGCGAAGGTGCCTTCACTCACATGCTGGTGCCTGGGCTCTGGGTGCACCCGGGTAGGCTCGGTGGGCTCAGGCTAGGAGCCGGGCGCACAGGTGGGCTTGGGGGCTTGGGCTGCAGGGGGTCCCGGGAGGGGCTCACGGGCGCCTGGGTGGAAGCTCAGGGCTGGCGTCTGCAGCTGCAGTTCTCGGACGTGCTGACCAAGTGGAGATGCTTCTTCCACCACGTGGCTGCTGAGCAGGGCAAGGCTGGGCTGGCCGCTGTGGACATGAAGCTTGAGGTGGCCGCACTGCAGGTGGGCGCCCCTCCCTGGTGGCTGTGGGCAGGTGGGCCACCAGGAACCCTGCCCAGGAGGCCCAGCCATGTCTGAGTCCTGCCACTTCTCCAGGGCGTGTGTGCAGGCAGGGAGAGACTCGGCAGGCGGGTGCTGGGTGGGAGCGGGGGGCCCCGCAGGGGGTGGGCAGGCATGTGGGGAACCTTGGGGGGTGGCGGGCAGCAGGGAGAGGCCGTCTATGGAGTAGAGACCCAAGGCAGAAGGTAGCCAGGTCTCGTGCTGGTGTGAGGAGGTCAGCCTGGCATTGAAGGCCAGCAGGCAGGGCAGGAGGTGCTTGTGAGAAGGGCTGGAAGGGGGGCAGGGAGGGACCGACGCCCCCCCTGCTTCTGCAGGAAAGCGTGGTCAAGATGGGCATCGCGTCCCGGGCGGAGATTGAGGACTGGTTCACTGCAGAGACGCTGGGAGTGTCTGGGTAGGCAGAGCCCTGCTGAGGTCCCCGGGGGTGGCCGCCTGCATCCAGGTGGGGTTCTGGCTGAGCCTCAACGGCCTCTCCCGATCCTGCTAACTCTCTGCTGGGTTGTGGGACCCCCGAACCCCAGAGCTTCCCACGGAATTGTCTGAGTTCTTGAGTGGGGTGCTACACCCCGCTGTCCCGGACCCACCTGGCAGGTGGGTGGAGGGTGAGGGCAGCTGAGATCCTCTGAAGAGTCTTGTGTCTCACTTCTGTTTCAT
>NW_011475883.1:16573-18414 GCF_000754665.1 Bison bison bison
GTGCAGGCCAGGCCTGCATGGGAGCCGGCGTCCTGGGGGCAGTGTGGTCCTGGGTCCTGGTGGCTGGGGGACCCTGGGCGGGCCACTGGCCTTCACGCGTGGACACGGCAGTGGGGGGAGTGGGGCCTGGGCACCAGGCCTGGGAGGTCGGGAGGCCCTGTAGAGGGCGCCCATGGGAGTGGGCCGTGCTGGCCTAGGGGCCCAGGCACAGAGCCCGCTGTGACCCGATGGCCCTGCCCCCAGACGGGACGGCTGGAGCCCCTGCTGTCGCAGTTCACAGAGGAGGAGGAGCGGCAGATGACACGCATGCTGCAGAGGATGGACGTGCTAGCCAAGGTGGGGTGCCCAGGACGTGCTGGGGTTGAGGGCGTGCCCCGGACATGCTGGGGTTGGGGGGTGCCCTAAGATGTGCTGGGGTTGGGGGGGGCACCCTGGATGTGCAGGGGTCAGGTGGGTGCCCTAGAATGCGCTGATGTCAGGGGGTGCCCCGGGACGTGCTGGGGTTGGGATGGGGGTGCCCCAGACATGCTGGGGTCAGGGGGTTGTCCTGGGATGCGCTGGGATTGGGGGTGCTGGGGATGCGCTGGCGTTGGCGGGCCGCTGCCTCGGATGGGCTGGGGTCTGGGGGGGTGCCCCATATGTGCTGGGTAGGGGGGGATGCCCAGGACGCGGTGGGGTCGGGGGGGCGCCTGTTCATCCGCGCCCACACAGACCCCCTCCTGTGTGTCCCTCAGAAAGCCAACCAGGTGGGCGTGCGGCTGATGGTGGATGCGGAGCAGACCTACTTCCAGCCAGCCATCAGCCGCCTGACGCTGGAGATGCAGCGCAGGTTCAACGTGGAGAGGCCGCTCATCTTCAACACGTTCCAGTGCTACCTCAGGGTGTGCGCCCGCCCGCCCCACGCTGGGGGGTGAGGGACCGCAGCAACACGGACGGAGCAGCTTTCTGAGTCCACTTAAAGTGCCTCAACCCCCCAGGTTTTGAGTGGCTGTCTTCTCCGGCCCTTTACGGCTTGGTTCTCTCCAAGTATCTGACGCAGGCTCTGGGCCCCTGCCCAGACTTGTGCGTGTGCTTCAGGGACCCTGAGTGCAAACCCTGGCTGGCCACTTGGGGCCCAGCTGGGTGTTTGGAGGGGCCAGGGATTGGCGCTGGGGCTTTGGGGACAGGGCAAGTGGGTGGGTGGGGTCCCGGCAGGTGCTGATGGCTTGCAGAGTCCCTGCCAAGGGGCCACAGCTGCTGGCTACACGCTGGGGGCACCCAGGCCCCAGGGAGGCTCCGCTGGGGGATACAGGCTGGAGGGGGGCCCATCCCGGTCATCCTTGACCTCTGGCGCGGCCCGCAGGATGCCTATGACAACGTCATCCTGGATGTGGAGCTGGCTCGCCGGGAGGGCTGGTGTTTCGGGGCAAAGCTGGTGCGCGGTGCGTACATGGCCCAGGAGCGTGCCCGCGCGCTGGAGGTGGGCTACGAGGACCCCATCAACCCCACGTACGAGGCCACCAGTGCTGTGTACCACAGGTGGGCGGCGCCGGGCTCCCAGGGGGCAGGGCTCTGGGCGTGAGGGGCCGGCCTCCGTGCTGTTGGACGCGCGACCCCAGCTGAGTGGGACACTTGCTCCTTCCCGTGGTCCCGGAACCCCGGGCCGGCCGGCGGCCTCTGCCCCCAGGGGGCTGTGTGGGCCTGGCTCACGTTCCCCCCCACAGGTGCCTGGACTATGTCCTGGAGGAGCTGAAGCACAACGCCAGGGCCGCGGTGATGGTGGCCTCGCACAACGAGGACACCGTGCGCTTCACGCTGCGCAGGTGGGTCCTACTACCCCCCCCCGCCCCGCCCCGTGCCCG
>NW_011475883.1:18590-22049 GCF_000754665.1 Bison bison bison
GAGGCAGGCGGGGGTTTTGGGGGGCATCTGTGGCTCCTGGACCCCCCGGGCCCAGCTGGGCATCTCGCTGCAGTAGCAGAAAGGCTGCCTGCAGTTCCTTTGGCTTTTAGCATTAATACCCGACTTCCTCAGGTTTCTGATGAAAAATAAGTATCATCAGGTGATTCACACAGCGTGAAACGTTGGCAACCTGAGACGCGTCGCCTCGTTTATAGACAGCTCCACAGCACTTTAAACTACGCTTGGGATTTAACGTGGGCTGTGTCCCCATGGGGCAGCCTTGTAAGTCACAGATAGGAATGAGGTGAAATACATGCCTTTTTATTTTTTTTGGCATTGATTTGTGACTTGTGGGATCTTAGTTCCCCAGCGCAGTGCTCAGTTGCCAAGACGTGTCCAACTCTTTGTGACCCACCTGGACTGTGGGCTGCCAGGCCCCACGGTCCATGGGATTCTCCAGGCAAGGATACCAGGGGTCTTCCCGACCCAGGGATTGAACCCTGGTCTCCTGTGTCTCCTGTGTTGCAGGTGGGTTCTTTACCTGCTGAGCCATCGGGGAAGCTCCTTAGTTCCCTAACGGGGATTTCAGCTGTCCACCCAGCAGTAAAGGTGCCGAGTCCTAACCACAGGATGGGAGATTCCCCATCCTGTGTTCTTTCATCTCGTATCTCAACTGAGCGTGGACCCCACCAGGGGTTCTGGCTCCTCCGCCCAACCCACAGGAAGCTGGGTGCGTGGTGGCCTGGCTGGCCTGCACCTTCCCCAGGAGCAAGGCAGGCCCCTCTCCCACAGCGGGTACCCCTAGCCAGGGCCTGGGTACTGGAGGTGCCGGGGTGTGCCTGGGGCACTTGCTGGTGCTGCCTGGGGTGACTGGTTGTCCTGAGTGGTTCAGCAATGTCCGGCTTGGTCTTCTCCTGCCAAAGGCTGCTTTTACACAGCCTGAATCTGCAGCTCAGAGCCACGGTTTCTGATGCCTGCCCTTGCAGCCGCCTGGCTGGGAACAGGAGTGTGGAGGCCGTGGGGTGGCCAGGGCAGCCTCTGGAGTCCTGTGTGTGTGGGGGGTCAGGTGTTTCTTTGGGGTGGGGTGAGGGGCTCTGACCGGCGTCCCAGCCGGGTGGGCTCTTCCACCTCTTCCCTTACTCCCTGGGGCCTCCTTGGACACCCTGCCCCGTCCTTGGATGTGGGGTGGCCAGGGGCACCCTTCTGTGCTCAGGGGAAATGAGTTCTGGCTTCCTTGACTTTGGAAGGAACACAGGATTGAGTTGCAAATTTTAAAAGCTGGTTTTTGCTTAGGCTTAAAACACAGTTTTGTGCTGGAGCCTTGATCGAGGCTAGTCCCTCTGTGCCCAGGGTCCGCCCGACGGTGCTCACAGAGGCCCTGCCGGCGCCCACCTCCTCAGGTCCCCATCAGATTCTCAGCCGCCTGTGGCTGCCTTTTTGAGCTTCAGCTTTTGGTCTCAGGCCAGTCCTCTCAGCCTGACTAGGCAAGGACCATGAGACTGCTGAAGGTGTAACTGTCCACAGAAGGCCTCCTTTTTCCTAGCTTCTGGATCGTTCCATGGGAGCTGGCCTGGCCTCCCATATTGGCCTAGTCCTGCGGCCCTAGACGCAGCTTCCCTGACCCGAGTGCCCTGCCGTCCCAGGCCCCGCAGCCTGGCCAGGCTGTTCTGGGGGAGCCTCTGCCCTGCAGGCAGGCTGGGGTCTTGTGTCCTGCTCCAGGGGCCCTGGGCCTGGAAGAGCTTGGGCTGGAATTCCTGGGGAAGCGCTGTGGTCTCTGGTGTCACATGTTAGGGACCCTGTCAAGAGAGCCTGGGTTAGATTTGGCCAAGTCATGAGCCCACCCACAGCTTGGGGCCCTGCGCAGTGTTTTGTGAGCCAGCAGGGTGCGTGGGCCTGGCCTGGGGTTGTCCTGCATCCGTGGTCAGCTGGGGTTCTGTTGGCCCTGAACAGGTTCATCTGTGGCCAGGGCAGCGAAGGGCTCTGGCTCCCAGGTCGGGTGTCCAGCAGGCTAGCTCAGGCTTCTCCACAGGTGGTTTCAGGCTTTCAGAAGACCCGGAGAGAGCAGGCCTTTGCCCGTGCCACGTTTGCTGTGGTTCTGTGGCCAGAACGAGTCAGGCCCTGCTCAGGTGTCACTGGGTGGATGGAGAGCCTCTCCTGTGCTGGGGCAGCTGCAGTCACATGGCTGTGGGCGTGGGCTGGCATGGAAGGAGCTGCAGTGGAGGGTGTGGAGGGGCAGATTTCACAGGATGCCACTTGCCTGTTCCTGGACTGGGGCTCGACCTCGGAGCCCAGCCCCGGGCGAGGGAGAGAAGGGTCTGTGGGACGCTCCTTGTGTGGATGTTCAGGGTGAGGTACACTGAGTGGTCTGGGAGCCTGGGGTGGGGCCCTGAGACAGCGAGAAGGGTGGTGGGCTCCAGGGACGGGATGGGGGTCCCGTGATGGGCCCAGCCTGGGTGGGTGTGAGGACCCAGGTGGAGGGAGGGTGGTGGCTGTGGATCTGCCTGGTCAGGAGCCAGAGGTAAAAGTGTGGGCATCACCGGTGCATAAATATTTCAAACCCTGGGGATTTTTTAAAGATCCTACGAGTGGAAGTGAGAGTAGGGAGGGTGTCGACCAAACCTGGGGCCCCCACTTCAGTGTCTGAGCGGCACTAGGAGAAATCTGAGCCACGGGCATCAATCCCAAACGCTTTGCAGTCACCTTAGAAAACAGAAGTTGAATTTGATAAATTTCAATTAACCCCACATACCCAAAACAGCAGCACTTAAACACGTTTTCAGAAAAGCAGTGAGATATTCCGCATTCTGTTCGCACACTGTCCTCAGAGGCCCATGTGTGTTTGACGTGTGCAGTGCATCTCAACTCAGACCATCCATCCTCCAGAGGCTCAGTGGCCACCAGTGGCTGGTGACTGAAGTGTGCACAGGGCAGCCAGCAAGGGGAGGGTGAGGGGCTGGGAACACAGCACTGGTACCGAGGGCTTGAGGAGGGGGTGATGGGAGGGCCTGCGCTGGGTGAGTCTGCCTCTCTGGGCAGCTGGGGGCAAGCACAGCAGGAGGGGAGGCTGGCTGGGGGAGGGGACACTTGGTGGCCTTGGCCCTGGGCGGAGGCCTGCAGTAGGCAGGACAGAGCCTGTGCCCTCACCTTACCCTGCGGGTAGGGTTCTCGGGGTGAGGGGCTTAGCCTGCACCCTGCCCATTTACAGGATGGAGGAGCTGGGCCTGCACCCCGCCGACCGCCAGGTGTACTTTGGACAGCTTCTGGGCATGTGCGACCAGATCAGCTTCCCGCTGGGTGAGGGGCCTCCCCGGGGTGGGGCTGGAGCCGGGCCTTCCTTGTGCAGGGCTGGGGAGCAGGGGCAGAGCTGGGCCCCCGGGACCGGGCTGTAGCACCTCCCTGGGGGCGGAGCGGGTGAGGGGTGGGGTTGGGCCTCTAGGGTGCAGGGTTGGGGTGCAGGGG
>NW_011475883.1:22435-23077 GCF_000754665.1 Bison bison bison
GCACCCACACCTGGGCCGCGACCTCCCCAGGCTCCGGCCAACCCCAGCCTCACACCGATCTCCTTTTACACCCTGAGCTGGGAGAACCTGCAGGCCCCTGCTCTGCTCATGTGGGCTGAGGCCCACACCTGCCAGAAGAGCTGGGAGCTGTCAGGAACTGCTCTGCCCACCCCCACGACCTTGGACCTTAAGAACCACCTTCCCCAGAGTCCAACCCTGGCGCCCTGAGCCCCACACTGGGCAGCGGCTGGCTGCAGAAGCTGGCCTGTCAATAAACCACTTTTCTACAGCATCAAGCCCTCGCTTGCGGCTGAGGGAGTGGCTCTGATGCCTGGGCGGCCTTAGGGTTGGGTTCAGCCACTCCAGCCTCAGGCGCTCCGTGCAGACCCAGCCAGGCAGGGCCCTGGACACCCCCGACCCCAGCCCCAGAGCCGGGCTCGGAGCAATGCAGACAGACAGCACACTCCGATGGGCAGGTTTCATGCTTGCCCGGCCTTGGTCTCTCCCCTGAGATCCTCCCTGCCCTGTGCCCTTCACCCCTGCCCCCCAGTGACCCACACCAGGCTCCTGCTGCTCTGACAGCCCATGGAGGAGGCTGGCTGTGGCCCGAGTGCCTTGGGACTTGGCCGGTGAGGGGTCCCT
>NW_011475883.1:23177-26890 GCF_000754665.1 Bison bison bison
CCTGTGATGTGGGGGGTGGGGGCATCTTCTAACTTCTGTAGACCACAGAGCCCCCAGACGAGGGTTGTGTGGGCCCGGTCATGACTGGCTCCACAGACTGTCACACAAGCCATGTGCAGGCGACGCTGAGGCAGCTTTATTTCTCAGGGTCACACGCAGTTTGGGAGCCTGTCCCTCTCAGGGGCTGCACCTACCGAGGGAGGGGCCAAGAGGTAGGCCAGGGCAGGCAGCCAGACAGATGCGTCTGCTGTGCCCTTTGCCTGCCCGCTCTCAGCAGCCCGGGTTGGGGGCAAGGGCAGTGTGGTCCACTTGGCTTCTCACAGGGTGCCCCTCCTGCAGGCTGCTGGGAGGGTGGTGGCCACGCTTCAGGAAGACCAGTGCCAGGGGCTGTCTGCTGCCTGTGGTCGCTGTGGGACGGGGTGGTGCTCCCGGCTGGGACGGGCGGCGGTCAAGGGCGGGCAGGCTCACAGGGCCACCTTCCCTGCCTGTCGGCCCCTCTGCTGCAGCTTCCGGATGAGCTCCAGGAGGTTCATCTGCAGGGTCAGCTCCTGGGGTGCAGATGGGCCCAGGGGGTCCGCCTCAGCCCTGGCAGAGCCCAGGGAAGCAGCCTCCTTTCCCCAGGCACTTGAGGTGACCATCAGGGTCGAGGGGGCACTAGGTAGGGAGCCCGCGGGGGAAGTCTGGCCACTGCCTGCCAGAAAGGGCTGAAGCTGCAGCGTTTGCAGTTCCCCTGGCTTGGCACACGTGGAGGTACGCAGGGATGCAGGGAACTGCAGATGAGGGCCCTGTGGGGCACAGCAGGCCTGAGCAAGGTGGGCGATGCCCTGCAGGCCGCTGGCTTGTCCTCTGGCAGCAGAGGCCCCTCAGCGACCAGCTAGACCCCCAGAGGGGATGTGGCCTTTGGGGACCAGTAGCCCCTAGACTGTGCCAGGTGAGGCCCACGGCACTGACCTGTGGGTTGGTGGTCACGTAGAAGCCAGCCACCCCTGCCTTCTCCAGTGTGCTCTGCTGGTCCGCCACCTTCCGGTCCAGCTCCAGCACGATCTTCTGGTCCATCGCTCGCTGCTCCTCACGGATCCGGTGTTCCACCGCCTGCCACGGAGAGGGCGGCTCAGGGCTCAGCCTCCTGTCCGCCCACCAATGCTGCAGACACACTCCTGGCCTGCCACCTCTGGCCCCTCTCCCCTCCCCAGTTGCTCCAGCTTCAAGACTAAGGATGGTGTATGCACCGCACCTGCGACCCTCCCTTCCCCCAGAGCCCTGCTCCCAACACCCTTCTTCCCCACCTCCTGCCAGGTGTCCTCCCTTTGCTCTGCCGGGTGCCACCTGGCACGGACCACCATGAGTGGCCAGATGCTGGCCCCACCTCTGCCGGCTGTCCAGCTGACCGCCGTCTCTCAGCCTCTGCGTGTCTCCTCCCACTAGAGCTGCCACCGCCCCGCTCAGCACCTCCTTCCTGCATGCCCTGGCTTGGGGCTGCCTTGGGACCCTGTGCTGGTCTGGGCATGCACCCTCCCCTGGGGGTTCTTGGTTGTGGGTGGGCCTCTGGGTTGTTCCTGTCCACCTGGGAACAGGACTTGGTGGCTCCATCCTCCCACCACTGTCCTTGCGTCTCTGTGGCCATGGGGCACAGTGGCTCCCATTCATACCTGCCCTGCACAGGCCAAGGCTGAGGAACTGTGGTCTGGGGGAGCAGGTGGAGGGGGTGGGGGCACCACACATTCTTCACCCATGCCAAATGCACACCCCCCAGCGAAGAGCAATACATGGGCACGTCAGGCCTTTGTGGTACCCATGCTAAGCACACCCACCCAAAGAGCAACATGCGGGCGCGTCAGGCCCTCGCGGCCCACCCCAGCCTGTGGCCCAGGCTGGTTCCCGCGCCTCTCCGATCCCCTCCACGCAGCCCTGTCAGCAGAGCGCAGGTGGGCCCCCCTCATGCCCATACCCCTACCTCGAGCTCACGCTGCTGGGCCGCCTGGAGCACAGGCAGGTTGTGGGGCCGGCAGGCCTGCTGGGCTTCCTGGTGCTTCTGCCGCAGTGCCTGCCTGAGCACTGGGAGAGGACGAGACCAGAGAGGCACCGTCAGGTGGCAGAGGGTGAGGAGGGGTGAGGAGGCAAGGGCGTGCTCTGGCTGTCCCAGCACCACAGGCAGCAGGCCAGCCGTGGGGATGTGGAGGCCTGAACCGGGTAGTGGGTGGAGCTCTGGACACACAGCCCCCAGCCCACTCGGGCCTACCCTCAGCCAGGGTATGGCGGTCTGCAGCAGCAGGGCTCCAGGGTCCTAGAGGAGGGGGAGGCCAGGCATGTGGGGTGAGGGTGGAGCCAGGGCCACAGCTTGAGCACAGGGAATTGGAAGATGGGGGTGGGGGAGACTGCGGGCTGGAGGTTTCTAGCCTCACATGGCTACAGGCAAGGAGTCCGGCGTGACCTGCCTGTCATCCGTGGGATACCCACTGAGATGTCCCAGAGACCATGCAGGCCAGGGCCCAGGAAAGGGGCACAAGCAGGATGGCCTCTGCTCCAGGGCACGGCAGTCACTCCTCCTCTGCTCTCCTTGGTTGGCGGAGGGGCAGAGCCACCCTGCACACCCTGTCCATAGCTCCCAAGGGAGTAGGGTGGCACAGACCCGAGGGGGCCCAAGGACATGATGACCAAGTAGGATTTATCCCAGGAATGCTGTTTATCCCAGGAATTTAAAAAATACTGTTAATTCACTCTAGTCACCAAAAAGCCACTTGATCATTTCAAAAGATGCAGAAAAAAAGCTTTGACAAAACCCAACATCCATTCCTGACATAGATGCACTTATCCGGGGACAGACATCCATCAAACCCACCCCACAGGGAAGGGACCTCATGTCACCAGGAGGCACTTTTGCCACAAACGTTTAGTGGGCGCATCATCACACTGCCCAGGTCACAGGGAGCACAGAAGGTGAACAGGGAGGGATGACGTCAGCGTGAGGCAGTCCATCAGATCCAGAGTGGGGATGTTCTAAGGCAGAATGCCCCGGACATTTCAAAAAGTCAGCACCACAGTGAATGGTGGGAATTCTTTCAGAAGCAGAGGCCCAACTGCAATGCACAACCACACCCTGGATCCTTGTCAGTGCATAATCTGAGGATTATTGGATAATTGGTGTGTCTGAACGTCAGAACGCTCCCTGGAATGACTGATTTCTATCCATTGTGGTTACACAGCAGTGTTCTTGTTCTAAATCCCTGGTTCTAACATTGGACCAAGGCTGACCCCAAGGGTGTCCGGAGACATTCTTGGCTGTCGGCTCTGGGGGAAGGTGCCACTGTTGTCTAGTATAGAAGCCAGGGATGCTGTTTAATGTTTTACAAAGAACTATGAAGACCTGTCCAGCTACAGATTCCAGCAGCGCTGCTATTGAAAACCTTGGTCTAGAGGAATGCTGAGGGCTTCTGGGGAAGTAGTGCGGTGTTGCATACACTGATGGACAAAAAGAACTTTGTCAAAACTTTAATTACTGAGTGGAGCTGGAGAACGTATGGATATTCATTATAGTGTACTTTCAACTTCCCTGTTTATTTTTAAAATAAAGTTGGGTAAAAAAAAATGACAAAGGTGAGAAATCTGAGGGAGCCGGAAGAGCAGCCCGGCACACCCCGCTGGAAGGGGCTCCGGAGGCCCCTCCCACCCCTGTAGGGATGCCTGGGAGGGGCCAAGGCGCAGGAGGTTTTGCC
>NW_011475883.1:28229-28896 GCF_000754665.1 Bison bison bison
TGCCCGCCCCGTCCCTTACCGTCCCGCCCCTCCCCGCCCTTTACCCTCCCCCCAACCCCTTACCCCGTCTCGCCCCTTACCCTGCGGCCGGCTCCGCACCCTGCCTATTGTGAGTAGTGCTGCTGGGTGTAACTGCATTCTTGTTTGAATTTGGAGATAGATTTTCAAAGCAGTTAATTAAAAAGTGAAAGCATGATTGTTGGATCGTGTTGTTCAGCTTTAGAACACACCTCCCAGCTGTCTTACGAGGTGGTTGTGCCTACGTCCCAGCAGCACTGAGGGAGGTTCGTGTCGTTCCTCACCCTCCGGCGGTTGATTTGGTCATATATTTGAAGTTTAGCCCCCTCCAGTGTTCTTGCCTGGAGAATCCCAGGGACTGGGAGCCTGGTGCCCGGCTGCCGTCTATGGGGTCGCACAGAGTCGGATTCGACTGAAGCGACTTAGCAGCAGCAGCAGCAGTCCTAATAGGTGTGCTGTGGTATCTCATGATTTTAATTTGTAATTCCCTAGTAGTATGATATTTTTGTCAGAGAAGGCAATGGCACCCCACTCCAGTACTCTTGCCTGGAAAATCCCATGGACGGAGGAGCCTGGTAGGCTGCAGCCCATGGGGTCGCTAAGAGTCGGGCACGACTGAGCAACTTCACTTTCACTTTTCACTTTCATT
>NW_011475883.1:28996-30064 GCF_000754665.1 Bison bison bison
TGCAGCCCATGGGGTCGCTAAGAGTCGGGCACGACTGAGCAACTTCACTTTCACTTTTCACTTTCATTCATTGGAGAAGGAAATGGCAACCCACTCCAGTGTTCTTGCCTGGAGAATCCCAGGGACAGAGGAGCCTAATGGGCTGCCCTCTATGGGGTAGCACAGAGTCGGACACGACTGAAGTGACTTAGCAGCAGCAGCAGCAACAAATGATATTTTTGTATAATTTTTGTATGATTTTTACTATGTGTAAGTCTTTTTTTTGGCCAGGTGTGTGTTTGATCCACACCCATTTTTTAACATGGGTTTGTTTTAGAGGTTTTTGTCTATTTATGAAACAGAGCAGGAGCCTGAGGTCCTTGCTCGCCCCCACCATGTCCCCTGCCTACCTTTGCTGCTAAGTCGCTTCAGTCGTGTCAGACTTTGTGCGACCCCATAGACGGCAGCTCACCAGGCCTCCCCGTCCCTGGGATTCTCCAGGCAAGAACCCTGGAGTGGGTTGCCATTTCCTTCTCCAATGCATGAAAGTGAAAAGTGAAAGTGAAGACACTCAGTCGTGTCCAACTCCTAGCGACCCCATGGAATGCAGCCTTCCAGGCTCCTCCGTCCATGGGATTTTCCAGGCAAGAGTACTGGAGCGGGGTGCCATTGCCTTCTCCGCTGCCTGCCTTTAGTCTGTGGAAAACTTTAGTCAAAGAATAAGTTTCACTTGAGAAATGAGAAATGCTGAAACAAAGGAAAACAATCAAAGGAGACTAAATAATAGTAGTAATGCAGTCATTAAGCATAGTAGAGGACCTTTACTTATTTCTCAAGGGCTGTAGATAATATTCTGAGCCACATCCTGTGAGCTGTCTTACAGATACTGAAACCCTAGGAAGAGAAGTTCACTACATGATGATCAGGCTGAACCCAGGACATGAGCTGCCACAATTCTGAGAATTGACTGCAAAGAAATGGGAACAAATGGACCCTGGGCCTAAAGACGAAGCACCTAAAACAACCAAGATGACGCTGGTCGGACCACTGAGGACCAGCTGAAGGTGATCGTTAGAGATGACTGTGCTG
>NW_011475884.1:0-2748 GCF_000754665.1 Bison bison bison
TACTTGATTCCATTTAGGCTATAGGGTTTCCAGAAAAGTTCTGTGTTGCTTGGTACTTTAGGTATATTTCACATCTTGTAAGAACTTCAAAGCAGAATGCTATTCTGCTTTGTTCCATCATTCAGTCGTGTCCGACTCTGCAACCCCACGGACTGCAGCACACCAGGTTTCCCTGTCCTTCACTAGCTCATGTCTATTGACTTAAACAGTTAAGAAAAGGGAATGCTTTAAAGTTGTGTACAACAGCATCCATAGTAAATCTTAGCTCTGAAGATTAAAATACAAAGAGAATTAAAAAAAGAAAAGTAGAAAGTGTTAGAGAAAAACGTGGTCTCCTTCTCCTCTTGTCGCTCTACTGGCTCTAGCTACAGATGAAGGTATAGGCGTGTCTTCAGTCTCTGACAGGTTAAAGGGGCTGTCCTGCTTAGCCTATGCTGACTTCTGAGCCTAGCACGACTTTTTGTGTGGTTATTAGGAACTGGTAGAGATTTGACAGGTTCCAGGGTTTTGTAAGTATTCTATCTAAAGAAGCATAATAGAGAAAGGAATAGTGGATAAGAAAGATACAAGAGTGTTTTCCCCCAAATCTGTGTCTGTTCCTTCATAACCAAGTATAGCACATTTTTAAAAAAAATAATAAAGTTTGTTTGGAAAAAAATTGAAGGTGTAGTAAGAAATATAGAGTTTAACAATATGAAGAACCCCCTGGTAACTGATGATGCTAATGGATTATTTTATCTGCTCCATAATGTCAAATGTAAACATTTTTAATTATCAAAATTTAATTGTAACATGTAGTAATACTTTAAAAATAACATTTTAGATTTATTTTGGTACTACATTCCACAAGGGATATAATTCTATATGATCCATATCAGGTTTTATTAGACTTGGGTCACAGCTTTGGCTAAAGATTTAATTTTTTATGACTTTCCATTCAGTTAAAAGGTATATTTGGGGCTCCACTCATTGTTGTTGTTGTCCTTATCTTGCTGCTACATGTGAAAGTTTGTTTCTTTATTGAGAATATAAATAAAATGAGTTACTTCTTGCTAACTTTCATTATAGACAGGGTCTTCATGCTACTTGTCTTGGCCAGGGAACAGGAGGAATTGCCTGGAGGACACAGCAGAAAACAAAAATAGAATATAATAGTCAAATAACCAAATTCCCCCCTTGATCCTGGTAAATAGTTTGTAAAATTAGGCTGAGACTATCATATTGTGACTATTCTGCTTTATTTACTCACTGTTTAGATTTGAAATACGTATTTCAAAGACTGTTATAGGAGAAAAGGAATCATGTCAAATATTTCAGATGAGTTAGGTTAAAAAGCATATATCTAATTATAAAATGTTATGGAAATGTTATAGAATTATGCAATGTTAGTGAAAGTTAAGGGGAAATGATAAATGCTCTTTAGATCATGACATGATTCTCATATGGGCTTATTTAGAAGCCTAGAGATAGTACTGTCTTACTAATGCCCACTGAATAGGAAAATAGAAGGTGTGAAATTCTTAATTTTTATATAGTGAAGCTTCTTTCCAGGTATTGTTAGTAATGTTCAGAATCCTAGATAGAATGATGGCTAGAACAACACAATGAGAGCAGCAATTGATACAACAGAAATAAGAACAGGTCTGAACCAGTTGCAAAATAAGCAAGGCTTCAGAGGACTCCCAACCACTCTTGTCGTCATAGGTTTCAGTAACCGGTCCCACTGGGTCAGGATGGCATTTCTGGCTCCTGGCCACTTTCCTGGGCCCACCAGCCTAAACTGGTATGGGGTGCAAGGGCCAAAGTAGACCTCCAATGCCAACTTTGGATCTGTGAGAAACAGCCATGGGATGTTGGGCTTTGCCCCAATGAAGGAGGCAAGCTCATCCATATAAACAACATAATCCGTCTGTATGGTATCACTTTTGCCAAACCTAGAGGAGGGAGAGAAACAAGACTGTGGCTATCCGAGCTTCCTTTAGAAACAAGAACAGGGAAAATGCCTCACACCTTTTTATCCACGCAAATCAACATCGATCCTTTTGTTGGTAAGGGGATTATTGCTCATTATCCAGTACTTTGTAGATTTTACTGAAGGACTTTCATACTGATCTCACTTGGACATTCCACAACACAACAAGGCTGCTGAGAAAGGCATTTTTATCCACATTTACAAGTAGAGGAATTGTCTCTTGCTCACGTGTAGTTATTAATTCATGGCCACTGAGCTGATTAGTGACAGAGGTAGGACTGGAGCCTAGTTCTTCTGACTAGTTGTTGTGTGGCTGAGTCATTTATTAGAGCCACCTATTGGAAGGCATCCTTACATTTTAGAGGACGTATGAGCTAGAAAATAGAAGTCCACATCCGTGTGTTCCCAAGCTCCTCTGAAATTTAATCTTTCTGGGTCTCTCTTTTATGATATATTGCAGGAGATATGGAGGGCTGAAACAGGATTTAGTGGTCTATCAGGTGCAAAGTATATCCTTGATAACTATTTGTTGAATGGCTGAATTTAGCTCATAGCTGTCACCCTAATGGTCCCACTCAGGAGTATTCAAGACTAAAACAGTTCTAAGTATTCACAAAGTCAGATTTTGCTATGAAAATTCTAGATCCCCTTTACCACAGATGTTCTTACAATTTGAGCTTTTTCCCCATTTTTTCATCAATATCATTCATCATGTCCTTGACAGAAGGCAAAGGGCATGTTCCTAAAAAAAAAAAAAAAAAAAAGTGGAAAGACAC
>NW_011475884.1:3141-3241 GCF_000754665.1 Bison bison bison
GTTGAATGGGCAGGTGTCACGGGGCTCAGCTGGCGATTATCAAGCAGATGAGCGGGCAGGTGACGCATGGCTCAGCTGGCGATTATCAAGCAGATGAGCG
>NW_011475884.1:5045-7535 GCF_000754665.1 Bison bison bison
CACAGCCAAGGTTGGCTTTTCCAGTGGAGGTGGGAAGATGCCTTTAAATAAGGTGACCTCATTGTCTCTGCTCTTAATGATGGAGTCATCAAGGAAGGGGTAGGCATAACTATAGCCTGTTGCAAAGATGACATAGTCAATGGCCTTAAACACTGTCCCATCCTCAAAAATAGCTGAATCCTCTGTAAACTCCTTCACATTTGGCTTAATGGTCACAATGCCACATAAAATGCAAGCTGGGAGTTCGTCATTGAACACAGGCTCTTTCCTCAGGGTGCTGTGTGGAAAACAGAAACAAGCATTAGAACAGTACCATTTCCTTTGTTTTATTGGTCCATAATTAATTGATAGGAAAAAGCTACCTAAGGTTTTTTAATGTTCCATGGAGTGTCATCAATATGGCTGATAGATAAAACTCATGTAAGGCCACATTATGGAGTAACAGAAGTTGGTTTTTGCTAATCCCTTCTCTATTTCCTTTGATCTTTCTCTCTTTTCCCACTGAAGTCTCCCCAAATCCCAGAATAAGCATTCAGATATAGGGGAAAACAAAGGTTAGAGTACCTGGGTCTTTAAATTTCTTTCTTTTCTACTAATCAACTGTGAACCTTGATCAAATTAAATTTTCTTATTTTCTCTTGCCTCACCTTCCTCACCTGAAGTGGCAATAACTGCTATACCTATCTCAGATCATTGGCAGACCTAAGTAATATAAAGAATTTGGCACAGTCTGTAGCACACAGATAGTGCTCGAAATGTCAGCCATTATTCTTAACATAACATAATCCAAACTGATCATTGTGATGTGAAGAAGATCAAATAGGAGGAAGGAAGCCAAAGGTGGAAGGCTGCAGCCAGGTTCTACCATAGAGGGTGAAGTGTGAACCCCATTAAGACAAAGCCATGTCAGGTGAGAAAGTGAGGGTCTAGGAATTTAAATAAGGCCAGGAGAAGAAGAGGAAACTGGAAATCTGGAAAGAGAGCTTTTGATTATTTTTTATTCAGTAATATCTCTAGTGAGTCCACAGAACTCTGCCTTAGGGGTGAATGCAATAATGTTGGAAGAAAAGACATGGTTCTTATAGGATGATGGGAACTGTGTGTGTGTGTGAGAGAGAAAGCTGTAGGTAGATGCTTCTGGGGAGGAAACTGAGCCAGACAATGAGATTGGTTGGACTGCTGGTTGGAAGGAGGCTGGATTCAACCGCTCGAATTATCTGCCATTTATCTTAAACTCACTTCTATGTTGAAACTTCCTTTGTCAAGGCCACCAGGATCTTCAAGCCATCAGATCCAGTGATCCACTCTTACTCCTTATTTTAACTAATTTATTAGTAAACTCACACTTGATGGTTTCCTCCTCCTTGAAACACTGTGTTCGTTTTGCTTTCATGTCATCACTCACTCTTGATTCTTTTCTACCTACCTTGCTATACTCACTATTACTTCTCAGTGTCCTCTGCTGAATTCTTCTCTTCCTGACCTCTAAATAGCAACATGCCTCAGGTCTTTTGTCTTCTCTTTTGACATTCATTCTTCAAGAGATGTCATCTAGTTTTCATTTATTTAAATACTATCTATATTCTGACCAGTCCACATTTTAAACTTATGGTTTGAATCTCTCTTCTTATGTACCCACTGCTGTTCCACATTCTTCTATGCAAATACCAAACAGGCATTCCAACTTTAATACATTTAAAACTAAACTTCTGCTTCTCCCATGGTTGTCCACATCTCAGTAGACATCACCTCCATCTTTGCTCCCTTGCTCAGATCAAAAGTCTGAAAGACATCCTTGACATTTTATTTGCTTTCACATTTGCTATTCAATTGAACAGAAAATCCTGTTCACTTTACCTTCAAACTCTTATCCCAATCTGACAACTTCTGACCACTGATGATCCTGGTTCAGGCCACCTTCCCATCTCATCTGGGTTTTTGATAATAGCTTCTTAACCAGTCTTTCCACTTCCTTCTTTGACCTACCCTCTACAGTGAGTTATGGCCATAACAGCCAAAGTGATCTCTTCAAACTAACTTAGACTTTGTTTCCAGTTTGGTCAGATGCCTGCTATGGTTTCGCACTGCATTCAGAGTAAAGGCCAGAGTGTTTACAATGGCTTCCAAGACCTAGCATCAACTGGCTATTTTGATGTCTCTGGTTTCATTTCCTGCTATTCTCCCCAGTCTTCTTCCCCAAGAAAAGAAGCCACTGTATTTTGTCAAACATGCCAGTCATACCCTTGAAGAGATGATGTCCTAGCTGTTTCTACCATCCAGAATAGTCTTCTCCAGATACCCTTATGGCTCATTTTCTCATCTCCTTCAGAAATTTGCTTGAAAGCTTTTTCAGTGAGACCTTCTCTAAGGGTTGTTTAAAATTGTCTTGATGTCGGGGGGAGGAGCCAAGATGGCGGAGGAGTAGGACGGGGAGAACACTTTCTCCCCCACAAATTCAGCAAAAGAGCATTTAAACGTCGAGTAAATTCC
>NW_011475884.1:10579-11613 GCF_000754665.1 Bison bison bison
ACTGATAATCAGAAGCAGGAGACTTAAGTCCAAACCCTGACTCCAGGGAACTCCTGACTCCAAGGAACATTCATTGACAGGAGCTCATCAAATGCCTCCATACCGACACTGAAACCAAGCACCACACAAGGGCCAATAAGTTCCAGGGCAAGACATACCAAGCAAATTCTCCAGCAACAAAGGAACACAGCCCTGAGCTTCAAGATACAGGCTGCCCAAAGTCACCCCAAAACTATAGACATCTCATAACTCATTACTGGACATTTCATTGCACTCCAGAGAGAAGAAATACAGCTCCACCCACCAGAACACCGACACAAGTTTCCCTAACCAGGAAACCTTGACAAGCTACCTGTGCAAACCCACACACAGTGAGGAAACGCCACAATAAAGAGAACTCCACAAACTGCCAGAATACAGAAAGGACACCCCAAACTCAGCAATTTAAACAAGATGAAGAGACAGAGGAATACTCAGCAGATAAAGGAACAGGATAAATGCCCACCAAACCAAACAAAAGAGGAAGAGATAGGGAATCTACCTGATAAAGAATTCCGAATAATGATAGTGAAATTGATCCAAAATCTTGAAACTAAAATGGAATCACAGATAAATAGCCTGGAGACAAGGATTGAGAAGATGCAAGAAAGGTTTAACAAGGACCTAGAAGAAATAAAAAAGAGTCAATATATAATGAATAATGCAATAAGTGAAATTAAAAACACTCTGGAGGCAACAAATAGTAGAATAACAGAGGCAGAAGACAGGATTAGTGAATTAGAAGATAGAATGGTAGAAATAAATGAATCAGAGAGGATAAAAGAAAAACGAATTAAAAGAAATGAGGACAATCTCAGAGACCTCCAGGACAATATTAAACGCTACAACATTCGAATCATAGGGGTTCCAGAAGAAGAAGACAGAAAGAAAGACCATGAGAAAATACTTGAGGAGATAATAGTGGAAAACTTCCCTAAAATGGGGAAGGAAATAATCACCCAAGTCCAAGAAACCCAGAGAGTACCAAACAGGAT
>NW_011475885.1:0-16252 GCF_000754665.1 Bison bison bison
TGAGAAGGTTTCCTGGTGTTTGGAAACTTCTCTCTTTTTAAGACTCCCTTCCCGGGACGGAACTCCGTCCCTCCCTCTTTTGTCTCTTTTTTTGTCTTTTATATTTTTTCCTACCTCCTTTCGAAGAGTTGGATTGCTTTTCTGGGTGCCTGATGTCCTCTGCCGGCATTCAGAAGTTGTTTTGTGGAATTTACTCGACGTTTAAATGCTCTTTTGATGAATTTGTGGGGGAGAAAGTGTTCTCCCCGTCCTACTCCTCCGCCATCTTGGCTCCTCCTAATCTCAATGTCTTAACCTGTGACACTATTGTATTTGGCCTCAAAAAATGTCAAATGAACTATAGCACCCACTGGGAATATGGAATCTTATTTGGTTATAGTCTGGAACAATCCACATGACTTCTAAATGCAGAGCCAGTGAGAAGAAATACTGAAAAGAACCCTCTTGCCACTCAAGTTCAGTTCTGAGTCTAAGAAATTATGGTTTATTCGAGGCTGGCTCTGGCCTCCTCCCACTTACCCTGGTCTTGCAGCATTGTCTGATCAGGGAGGGGGTGTCCAGCTCCTGTCCCAAGTCCATCCCCAGGATCAGCAGCCCTGATCCTGATGTTCCTGACCCGCGTCTTTCCAAGCCTATCAGTTCTTCCCTAACAGGCCCAATGGAAAGCACATGGTAACGTCTTTAACTTACCACGTCCACTTTCAAGTGGGCTTCTCATATGTATGAGAACTTTATAACAGAATGGCTCCATTTGTTCATTCCTGGCCTTTCTGCCATTGTCACATGTTTTACTTCTACATATTTTACAAACTCCACACTACCTTGTTTTACTTTTTACTGAGGTACAATTAGTACATGGCATTATGTAAGCCTCAGACGTGCAACGTTATACTTTGATGTCTGTATGTTCTATTAGGTGATCACCACCAAAGGTCTAGTTCTCATCCATCACCATGCAACTGACGCTCTTCACCAGTTTCACCCACCTCAATCCCCTTCTCTTCTGGGAACCACCAGTCTGTTCTCTGTATCTATGAGTTAGTTTTTGTTTTGTCTGTTTGTATTAAATTTTTTTTAGATTCCACATATGAATGTAATCATATATTGTTACTGTTTTTGCCCCAAACAGTCAAAAGTCATTTAAGTTGTCTCAGATTGTAAAGAATCTGCCTGCAATGCAGGAGACTGGGGTTCAGCCCCTGGGTCAGCAAGATGTCCTAGAGAAGGAAATGACAACCCACTCCAGTATTCTTGCCTGGAAAATCCCATGGTTGGAGGAGCCTGGCAGGCTACAGTCCATGGGGTTGCAAAGAGTTGGACATGACTGAGTGACTAACACACCAAATAATTTTTAAAATCTTACTATTTAGCCATGAAGTTAACATCTCTGGTGCTATTCATTCCTTTACTGAGATCCCTGTTTCCATCTTGTGTCATTTTCCTTCAGACCAGAGAAGTTCCTTTAACATTGCTTATATTGCAGTTCTGCTGTTGATGGATTCTTTCAGCTTCGTATGTCTTAAAAGGTTTTTATTTCACATTCGGTCTTGGAAAATATTTTTGCTAGATATAGAATTATAGATTGACAAGTTGTATTTTTTAAAACTTCATTCCTTAAAAGATATTGCTCCACTCTTTTCTCACATTATTTACAAAGAAAAATAACTGCTGACCTTCTTATCTTTGTTCCTCTGTACATAATCTGTCTTATTTTCCTGGTTGCTTTTAAGAGTTTTTCTTTATTGTTGGTTTTGAGCAATTTAACTGTGCAATGCCTTGGTGTAGCTTTATTCATGTTTCTTGGAGTTTGTCCCAGTCTTGGACATGTGAGTTTATTGTTTTCATCAGATTTGGAACATTTTTGGCCATTATTTCTTCAAGTAACTTTTTGTTTCCCAACTTTCTCCCATTCTCCCTCAGAGACTTCTTTTACACGTATATTTGAAGTTCTCTCATGGTTCGGTGGTGCTCTGTTCCTTTATTTCCCACTCTTTTTTCTTTCTATTGGATAGTTTTGGATCATTTTTATTGCACTGAATCTTTCACTAGTCTTCAGGTTCGCTATTCCATGCAATCTCCCATTAATCTAATCTCAGACATGGTTTTCATCTCTAGAAGTTTGATTTGAATATGTTTTATATCTTCCATGTTACCTTCGAACATGTTCAGTCTTTTCATTTGTTTCTTGAATATATAGAATAGAATTATAATAACTGTTTTAATGTCCTTTTAAACTAACTTTATCATCTGTGTCAGTTCTGGGTCATTTTTTTTTTTTAAGTGTTTTTGTCCTCCCTTTATTTTTTTATTGAAGTATAGTTGCTGGATGGTATTATTTAAGTTACAAGTATACAATACAGTGACTCACAATTTTTAAAGGATGGGTCAGTTTGGGTTGATTGATTTATTGCCTCAGTGTGGCTCTTGTTTTCCCACTTCTTTGCATGCCTGACAATTTTTTATTTGATGCCATGCACTTGGGGGCACTGGATATTTTTGAATTCTTATAAATATTCTTGAGCTTTGTTCTGAGACGTGGTTCAGTTACTTGGAAACATCTTGATGCTTTTGGGTTTTGCTTTTATGACTTGTTAGGTGGATCTAGAGGACTCCACCTGAGGTTAATTATTCCCACTATGGAGGCAAAAGCTTCCTGTGTATTCTACCACTGCCCTCTGGAATTATGAGTTTTTCCATCTGGCTTGTGGGAACAAGCACTATTTTCAGTTCTGTGTGGCCTCTGAGGATTGTTCCTTTTAATCCTTTAGGGTGGTTCTCTTTCCGGCTTTGGGCAACTTCTTCATGTGAATGTACTCTCCAGTACTCAGGTGGCTGCTCTGAGGATCTCTGGAATTTTCTCTCTGTGTAGCTTTCACCTCTCTGGTGCTTGGCCCTGTGAAAGCTACTCACTTTGGCTTCACCAAACTCCCAGTTCCATCTCCTCAACTCAGGGGGAGCACCAAGGATCCGCCTGGGCCCCCTCTCTCCATGCTATAGCCTGTAAATTCTACTGAGAGTAATTGCAGGCTTCCCTTAGTTGTTTCCCAGCTCTCCAAGACCCCTGACCGTCATTGCTTGTTGTCCAATGTCTTGAAAACCATTTATCCAGTTTTTAGTTATTTCAAGTAGGTGGGTATATTCAGTTCCTACTGCTCTATCTCAGCTAGGACAGAAGGCATAGGCAAACCCCATTTACCGGATGATGTTTATGACATCAAACACTTTTCCATCATGCTGTAGTATTTACAAGGCTAGTATCTCCTAAGATTTTTATTTTGAAATAATTTAAAAGTTATGCTGCTGCTGCTAAGTTGCTTCAGTCATGTCTGATTCTGTGCAACCCCATAGACGGCAGCCCACCAGGCTCCCCCGTCCCTGGGATTCTCAAGGCAAGAACACTGGAGTGGGTTATGAAAATGTTGCAAATACAGAGTTCTGATACATACTTTACCCAGCTTACCCTAATGTTACTGTTTTTATTGGTATTTTTAAAATGAATTACTTTTAAAAAGTAATGAATGCTAATGGTAAAAAAAAATCTGTCTGTAAAGAAAAAAATATTTAAAACATGTTATATTTTATATATGAGAATATAAATAATACAATAACCATATATCAGAGTATTCTTTTCATGTTTCTATGTACTGGGGGGAGGAGAACACTGTTCTTTTTGTATTTCTACCACAACAAATGGAGGAGGGAACCCATATCTCCTTTCCCTTGGAGAGAGTTGGAAGGAACTCATTCTTCTGTTTTCTCTCTCTACATTCAGTCACTCTTCTCAAGTGGGCAGAAGTAGCTCTTCTAGTGAGGCCCAGCATCAGGCTCTGTTTGGCTAGTGGGCAGAGTTAAAACGTTAAAGGCCAGCTCCTGAGGGTGGACTCGCTTGACCTCTCCTTAGCTTCCTTTCTCCGTGTGGTAAACTCATCCAGGGCAAGGCCCAGTGCCTCCCTCTTTTATTCTCTCTCTCTTTTTTTTCTTGCAGTAACCATGCAAGTGAGACAAGCCAAGTCCATGATGCCAGTAGGGGAACTGGACTCAGAGATAATTGGGTGGGCCTACTCATTCCTACAGACAAGTTCTTAAGTCTGTATCCAGGGGAAGAAGGAGGCTCTAGTTTGGCATCAACTCCAAGTCCTGTTCTCCTGTAGGCTGGTACTGGTTATTGGTGTTTCCCTTGTTAGTAATAATGCTATTATTTTGATACCGTTTTGTCCAACGATTTCCTTTTGGCCAGAATCTTAAGGAAAGAGGGGGACGTGGGAAAATCTGTATACCCAACCTCACACCCAAACCCCCAGAAATTTACTCTACAGCATCATTTTTAACAGCAATAATGTAGAACTTATCCACAATGAATTCGTTCAGTTCCCTACTGTTGTGCATTTTGCTTGTTTTTAATTTCTCGCTATTATAAACAATGTTGTGATTATAATAATTTTATATACTGATGTTTTCACAGGCATCAATTTTTTTATTTATTCTTTTCATGTGGATAAGCTCCTGCCACCTGAATAATAGTGCGTACATCTAATCTTGAAATCTTACAGATAGATTCTCCTTAGTCCTGGATAAATAATCCAAAGATTCTACTAAATTCTGTTTTTGTAAAAAGATCATTTTAGATGTCAAAAAAGCAGAGAATAAGCAATTTAAATGGATTTTTATTCTATTATATAAAAATATACCATTTTAAATAAGACTTAAACATATAGAATTGATGGCAAATAAAAAGAAATACAGCTATCCCAGGCGGCTCAGTGGTAAAGAATCTGCCTGCCAGGTAGGACTCAAGTTTGATTCCTGGATGGGGAAGATCCCCTGGAGAAGGAAATGGCAACACACTCTAGTATTCTTGCCTGGGAAACCCAATGGACAGAGGAGCCTGACAGGCTATAGTCTTTGGGGTTGCAAAGAGTCGGACATGACTTAGTGACTAAACAACAACAGAAAGAAATACAAACTCTTTAGCTCAGTGTGATGTTTTATGTTAACCATTGATTCTTATCCTTTACCACAATATTTAATATATGTTTTCCCTCAAGTCTAAGCAGAGATGAAGCTTGTAATTTACCTTTTATTAGTATAAAGAAAACTTTCCTCAAGATACTCTAATTTTTTCTTTGCCTCGCTGACATGTGGGATCTTAGTTCCCTGACCAGGTATCAAGCCTGTGCCCTCTTCAAAAGAAGCACAGAGTCTTTTTTTTTTTTTTAACTTGATGTAGGCTTATACATGCCCCATTTAAAAAATTTTATTTTTTTGTTTTCTTTTTATTAATTTATTTTTTATTGAAGGATAATTGCTTTACAGAATTTTGCTGTTTTCTGTCAAACCTCAGCATGAATCAGCATAGGTATACATATATCCCCTCCCTTTTGAAACTCCCTCCCATCTCCCTTCCTGTCCTACCCTTCTAGGTTGATACAGAAAACTACCCCCTTCCCCCCCGCCCCATTTGAGTTTCCTGAGCCATACAGCAAATTCCCATTGGCTCTCTATTTTACGTATGGTAATATAAGTTTCCATGTTACTCTTTCTGTATATCTCACCCTCTCCTCCCCTCTCCCCGTGTCCATAAGTCTATTCTCTATGTCTGTTTCTCCACTGTTGCCCTGCAAATAAATTCTTCAGTACCATTTTTCTAGATTCCATATATATGCGTTAGAATATGGTATTTATCTTTCTCTTTCTGACTCACTTCACTCTGTATAATAGGCTCTAGGTCGATCCACCTCATTAGAACTGACTCAAATACATTCCTTTTTATGGCTGAGTAATTCCATTGTGTATATGTACCACAACTTCTTTATCCATTCATTTGTTGATGGTCATCTAGGCTGCTTCCATGTTCTAGCTATTGTAAACAGTGCTGTAAAATTTTATTATTTTTTATTGAAATATATTTGACATATAACATTGTGTAAGTTTAAAGTGTACATACAACCCGATGATTTAATATATTCACATATTGCAATATGATTGCTACTGTAGCATCAGTTGGCACCCCTATTGCCAAATGCATGAAAACAGAAAATAACATTGTGGTTACCAGGGGCTAAAGGGTGCAGGAACAGATGTTTTTTAAGAGTATTACAACCAAAAGATAAAAAAGTCCTAGAGGTCTAATGCAGTGTAATGATTATAGACAACAATAATGGATACATGTATATGTATGGCTGAGTCACTTGACTATGTATCTCAAAGTATCAAAACATTGTTAACTGCTGTATTCTAAAATAAAGTAAAAAATAAATATAACCATCAAATTTACTAACGGAATAAATCTGAATTATTCCTACCATGCCCATGTTCTAGATGTGTATAAAAATACCTGGCAGCTTCTAGCCAGCCTGACCTACAAAACTAGAGCAGTTTTCAAGCTTCTGTTGTTGATTTGTGTAATAAACATCATATCTTAAGTTTTCTCAGAATTTAGTTCATCTTAAAAGTTTAGAACATTTAAGCCATTCAAAACCAGTAACTCCTTTTTAATATATTTTGTAGCTTCACTTCACTATCCTGAAAAAAATTTGTAGATTATATATATTGTTGTTGTTATTATTTGTCACTAAGTTGTGTCTGACATTTTGCAACTCCATAGACAGTAGCCCACCAGGCTCCTCTGTCCATGGGATCTCCCAGGCAAGAATACTGGAGTGGGTTGCCATTACCTTCTCCAAGGGATCTTCCCAACCCAGGGATCAAACCTACATTTCCTGCTTGGCAGGCAAATTCTCTTTTTTTTAATTATTATTAATTTATTTATTTATTTTAATTGGAGGCTAATTACTTTACAATATTGTGGTGGTTTTTGCCATACATTGACATGAATCAGCCATGGGTGTACATGTGTCCCCCATCCCAAACCCTCCTCCCACCTCCCTCCCCTCTGGATTGTCCCAGTGCACCGGCTTTGAGTGCCCTGTTTCATACATCAAACTTGGACTGCTGCTCTATTTCACATATGATAATATACATGTTTCAATGCTGTTCTCTCAAATCATCCCACCCTTGCCTTCTCCCACAGAGTCCAAAAGTGTGTTATTTATATCTGTGTCTCTTTTGCTATCTCGTTTATAGGGTCATCATTACTATCATTCTAAATTCCATATATATGCGTTAATACACTGTATCCTAAGTGTTTTTCTTTCTGATTTACTTCACTCTGTATAACACACTCCAGTTTCATCCACCTCATTAGTACTGATTCAAACGTGTTCTTTTTAATAGCTGAGTAATATTCCATTGTGTATATGTACCACAACTTTCTTATCTATTCATCTGCCGGAAACACAGAGTCTTAACCACTGGACCATCAGGGAAGTCCCCAAGATAATCTTATTTTTAATGTGTGAAAATTGAGGATGTTGGGGAAGGTTGCCAACCTATTTCATTTCTCTGAAATGGATTTGCCTCTGTATCTGTCTCCCTAGGAAGGCAATGGCAACCCACTCCAGTATTCTTGCCTGGAAGATTCCATGGACGGAGGAGACTGGTAGGCTGCAGTCCATTGGGTCGCGAAGAGTCGGACACGACTGAAGCGACTCAGCTTCAGTCGGACACTGTTCACTTTCATGCATTGGAGAAGGAAGTGGCAACCCACTCCAGTGTTCTTGCCTGGAGAATCCCAGGGATGGGGGAGCCTGGTGGGCTGCCGTCTATGGGGTCACACAGAGTCGGACACGACTGAAGCGATTTAGCAGCAGCAGCAGCAGGACTTGTCTAAGATGGGTTGTACTTATCTTTACAGGCTCCAGGCCTCTGTCTTTCCTCTCCTTGAAGCAGTCAATAGTGAGGCCATATCCCATCCCCCTACCCCTGCCCCTCCCCATCGGGCCTGGCACTGAGCCTGACACCGAGCAGGCTCTTGTAAATGATTATCCAGGTTCTTACAGTGAACACTGCTCCCAGCCGTGGGCTAACACCTGGAGATTGTGCTCTCCCAGCAAAGACTGTACTCCATTAACTAGATCCTGAGCATCATCTGGCTTTGTTCCCATAAAAAGCATGGTCTTGAGTTCTAAGGCCGCTCTACAGGCACAGTGTGAGCACAGTGTCATTTTTGTTTGACTAAGAGAGAGCCTCAGAGCACTATTTCAGGGGAGGGCTGTTATGGGAAACAAACTCCCAAGCTGACTATTTTGAGGCGGTGTGTGCTTAGTCGCTCAGTTGTGTCTGACTCTCTGTGACCCATGGACTGTAGTCCACCAGGCTCCTCTGTCCATGGGATTCTCCAGGCAAGAATACTGGAGTGGGTTGCTATGCCCTCCTCCAGGAGATCTTTCTGACCCAGGGACTGAACCCAGGTCTGCTGTATTGCAGAATTCTTTACCGTCTGAGCCACCAAGGAAGCCCATTTTGAGGCACCTGAAACCATAGATTTCCATGACGGGGGCTATTTCTTTAGAGCTGAATTGTTTAAAGAAACTGGGTAGGGTCCAAAAGGTCATTCAGGGGGTCCTTCCATTCTGTCCATGCCTGAGCCAAGGGTCACTGCTGGTCTGGCCTGTGCAAGGGAAGTAGCCATAGAGCTAACCTCGCCACAAAGGCTGGAGGTCCACAATCACACCACGGTGACATAGGAAAGGACACAGAAAGGTCAGTAATGCAGAGACAAGATAAAAAGAGGTCATAGAGGCTAAGGGCCTAGGATGCTGGAGGCACTCAAGAAAAGAAGCTGTTTTCTTTGTAAGATGATAAGAAAGAACAACCTTTCGGAGCCAACTCACCTCTCTTCACCTCCTCCATTGTCTCTCTTCCTCTGCCCTCCCTTAGGTGTTCTTGCTCTCTCTAAGTTTCTGTCCTGGGTGATCCCTTTGACATTTCTACAAAGACTCCAATGTCCCCCATATTGAATCTGTCTCAGGTCTGTCCCTCAGCCTGTTACCTCCATGCCCTGGACTTATCCTCCCCAGAGTCATGGTCTGGTCCAGCTCTCCTTGTCCATCAGCCAAGTGACTCCAAGATCTGTCCATCTATCACCAACATGCTTCTCAGACCAGCTCCTCTCCTCACCCCATTGTCCCTCCCTCCCTTGTTGCAGCCTCATCCTGCCTCCCTAGGCTGTTGTGGTCTTCTCCAGCCTAGCCTGAATTTAGTATCATTCTTCACTGAACTGGACATCACAGTGTCATCATGATTACTCATAAAATCCCAGGTCTGATTATACCCTCCATGGCTTCCAAATCTGCTGTGGCCAAGGCCCACATCTTTATATATTCACATATAAAGATTTTTTTAGAGTCTTTTCTATTATATGTTATTACAATGTACCGAATATCATTCTCTGTGCTATGCAGTAGATGCTCATTGTTTATCTGTTTTATATTTAGTGTATCTTTTAATCCCAAACTCCTAATTTATCCCTCCCCCACCCCTTTCTGCTTTGCTAACCATAAGTTTGTTTCCTATATCAGTGAGTCTATTTATGTTTTGTAAATAAGTTTATTTGTATCATTTTTTAAGATTCTGCTATGAATGATTCATACGATATTTATCCTTCTTTGTCTGAATTACTTATTATGGCAATTTCTAGGTTCATCCATGTTACTGCAAATGTCATTAATTTTTATGACTGCATAATATTTATATCACATCTTCCTTATCCATCCATCAATAAACATTTAGTTTGTTGATTGTCTAGGCTATTGTAAATAGTGCTACTGTGAACACTGGGGTACATGTATCTTTTTGAATTCAAGTTTTCACCTTTTATTATATATATATATTGCCCAGGAACCAGATCGCTGGATATTATGGTAACTTAGTTTTTTAAGGAACCTCCATACTGTTCTCTATAGTGGCTGCACCAATTTATATTCCCACCAACAGTGTAGGAAGGTTCTCTTTTCTCCATCGTCTCTAGCATTTATTATTTACAGGTTTTTTTGATGATGGCCATTCTGACTGATGTGAGGTGATACATCACTGTAGTTTTGATTTGCATTTCTCTAATAATTAGCAATGTTGAGCATCTTTTCATGTGCCTGTTGGGCCATCTGTATATTTTCTTTAGACAAATGTCTATTTAGGTCTTCTGCCCTTTTGTTGATTTTTTTTTTATATGGAGTTGTATGAGCTGTTTTTGTAAATATATATATACATATATGTATATATATATATTTATGTATATATTAGAGTTTACAGGACAGGACATCTTTTATTAAATTTTCACATAAAAAGAAAAAAGTACACAGGGCATTAATTATAAGTTAGACCACAATTGGGCTTCCCTGGTGGGTCAGATGGTAAAGAATCTGCCTGCAATGCGGGAGACCCAAGTTCGATTCCTGGGTTCGGAAGCTCCCCTGGAGAAGGGAATGGCAACCCACTCCAGTATTCTTGCCTGGAGAATTCCATGGACAGAGGAGCCTGGCAAGCCCCAGTCCATGGCATTGCAAAGAACTGGATACGACTGAGAATGCTAGTTCGTTCTCTATGGGATCTTCCCAACCTGGGGATTGAACCGTGGTCTCCTATATTGTGGGCAGATTCTTTACTGACTGAGACACCAGTAGACTTTCAAATCAGTCTTGCAGTCTGTCTGCTCTCGCCTTTGATGTTTAATTAATTTTTCTTCCATGGTTTCTCAAAGTTTCTATCATAGTTTATTTTTATGCTTCTTTAAATTTTCAAATCCATAATTAAACACATAAGAGTTCAGAATGCATAAAATTCTTTGATTAACTAAATATACAGTTGAGAATATCCAGATTTCACACACTTTTATGTACTGTTCAAAAAACATTTCATGGAGTGGGAATTCTAAGTTTAGATTTGAGAAGGTTAATGACATAAATGATCAGAAATGTATATGATTCTTATAAACAGCTGCATACTTGCCTGTCACCTCTCAGTATCAATATTTATATAAGTTAATAAACCTGCTTCTTACAGGATCACTGAATATTTTCCATATTTTGGCAGGAGTGCTCCAATTAAAAAAAAAATGTGCTGAGATGAACTCTTAAGAAAAAGGACAAAGTGTTTCATGTAGCCCCATTACAGCATAAGCCCATTGTGTTATCGTGGTGAGGGGCTCAGCATGTATCCCACCACACAAGGACTGTTTGGGCCTTAGCCTGGGCTCCATAAATGCTACTGGGGCCATGGGGAGGTTCGGTGCTCATGCTTTTGTTAGCCAAGCATGCTGTCTCTAACCATGATAGCAAGGCACAGCTCTTTAAAAAGAACAGTTACTCTTCCTGATATAACTTCAAAAGTTGGGAGTCTTTCCCCAAACATCTGTGTCTCCCTTTATAGTTCAGTCAACCCAGATTTGTATTGTAAGCATTGACATTCCCCAGCCTGTTCCAGGGCTTCCCATGAGAAATCTGGCAAGGTGATGCCTCCTTTCCTTGGTCCTAAAACTCCTGAGTTCCATCCTCAAGGAAACTCCTTCAGGACCAGCATCTTGAGACTGCTGGTCAATTCCACCGTATCTGTGCCTTCCTGAACAGCAACCTGCACCAGTCTAGTCTGGAAAGGTGATCTGACTTTCTTCTCTGGACACTCTCCCTGGGGCCCGCACAACAGCTGCCCGTGGTGGGCACTCAACGCATGCTTGTTGAGTGAATGTGTGAACACCAAGTGTGTACCCCCAGACCATTCCATATGTGAGCCCCAGCATCCCTGACCTTTGTGACTCAACCGCTGTGGGTTAACTTGACTCAGGCTTTGCTAGCAATCACATTCCAAGCCTATGGGGGCAGGAAGGCAGAAATACAGGTTTTCTGCTTGAATCACTAGACCACAGTTTTCCCGTGGAACAAAAGACTGTCTGATTCCCTGACCTCTTTCCTCCTTATTCCTCTGTCTGCTGGGACCCATGTCGGGGAGGCAAACTGCTATCATCTACCAGGCAGCTGGGTTCAGCGGCTTGATGTCAGGTCATAAGCAGAGAACCATACATTGTAAACAAACCCAGGGCTGTTGTCATTGTCTTAAGTTTCTCCAGGGACCTCACTAGACAGGGGCTGGCTCCAGGCAGGCACATTTTCCTGACAGTTCTCACCACAGACCATCCACTGAGGATGTTGAAGGCCTTAAATCATGAGCCACCCAGCTGAGATGTAATTTCTCTCCACAAGTTATCTAACATTCTGTGATGTGTTGAGAGCTGGCAGCCAACTGGATGTGTCCCCTCTCTCTGGTTCACTGTGGTCACAGCGCCCTTGTGGAGGTGAGAGTTGCTGGTTGAGTCTTTTTCTGTCATTCCTGGGCAGAAGGGTAAGTTAGGCTGTAAAATCAGATGCCATTTCCCGAGCTCAGGCTTTGCTTCAAAGAGTGGCAGGTTACTGTTCATTCCCTGAACAATCATTGAGCACTTCCTCAGTGCCCAGCAAGGCTAAAAGGACAACTGGACGTGATTCCTGCTCTCGTGTGTCTTATATGGTAATGGGTCAACTGTGCCATGAGCAACTGTAATCTGGTGATAAAGGCTGTAATAGAAGAAATGTAGAGTAGAACATGCTCTGCTTTTCCCTCCTCTTTCATTGGGAGACACACATATAGAAAAGTTTGTGTGCGTGTGTGTGCTAAGTTGTGTCCGACCAAGTGCTTCAGTTGTGTCCGACTCTTTTCGACCCCGTGGACCATAAGCCCCACCCCTCCAGGCTCCTCTGTCCATGGGATTCTCCGGACAAGAATATTGGAGTGGGTTGCCATGTCCTCCTCCAGGGGATATTCCAGACCCAGGGATCAAACCTGCATCTCTTACATCTCCTGCATTGGCAAATGGGTTTTTTACCACTAGCGCCATCTATACCATATATACAAATTAAGAAATAATTACAAATGGATACCAAAAAGACCATGACTCAGATCTAGATTGAGAATATCTGCCAATACCTCAGAAGCCATTTGTTTGCTCCTCACTGATCAAAAGCAAATCCCACTCCCCTAATGCCCCAGAATAACCACTTTCCTGACTTTTGAAGTAATCTTTTTTTTTTTTTTTGCCTTTCATTTTGTTTTACCCTCTGTGAGTGTATCACTAAGAAACATATTTTAATTTGGCCTGTTTTGGGAATGGAATCATCTTCTATATATTCCTTAGTGTCTGGCTTCTTTCATTCAAACTTGTGCTTGTGAGATTCATTCATTTTGTTTTGTAGAGTTATGTTCTGTTCATTTTAATTGCTGTGTAGTATTCCATCATGTAAATAGTCTACAATGTATCTGTTCAACTATGGACGGACATTTGTGTTACTTCCAGTGTTTGCCTATCACCAGCACTACTGGGTCATGTGATATGTATATGTTCAGTTTTAGTAGCTATTGCCAGATGTCCACAGTGGGTAATTCCATCCTCAGTATTTGTGAGTTCCTATTTCTCTACATCCCTTTCTATACTTAATACTGTCTTATTTTTTAATTTTTGCTCATCTGTTGGGTATAAAATGGTATTTCATTGAGATTCCATTTCACACATCCCTGACTACTAAGTAGATTGGGGATTTTTTTTTTCACATATATCTAGACTATTTTTATTTTTTCTCTGAACATGTCTATGGTACATTTTGCCCATCTTTCTATTGGGTTGTTTTTGGCTTTGTTTTTATTTATCTATCTGTTTTTGATTTTGGCTGCGCTGGGTCTTGGTTGCCGTGTGCAGGCTTTCTATAGTTGCAGTGCAAAGGCTTCTCATTGCAGTGGCTTTTCTTACTGCAGAACATGGGTTCCAAGACACATGGGCTCAGTAGTTGCTGCTCAGATCTCAATATTTGCAGTGCGTGGGCTTAGTTGCCTTGCAGCATGTGGAATCCTCTCAGGCCAGGGATTAAACCCACGTCCCCCACATTGGCAGGTGGAATCTTAACCACTGGACCACCAGGGAAGTCTTGTTTTTCTGTTTCTTGATGATGCATAGTTATTTTATATTCTAGAGGCTAATTCTTTGGTGACTATATATGTTGCACGTGTATTTTCTTGTATTCTTATCTTCTTTATAAAAGATGTCATTTTATGAAGAAGTTTCTAACTTTAGTGTAATCATATTTATTCATCTTTTCCTTTATGGCTTCTACATCGTCTATCTTGGCTAAGAAAGTCTTTTCCACCTTGAGGTCTTTGACACATTCTATATTGTCTTCTAAACATTTAATAGCTTTTCCTTTTTTTAACTTTTAATTTTGAAATAATTATAAACTCACAGAGAGTTGCAAAACCAATGAATAGATGTGACATCTTGTATACCTATAGTACAATGTAAAAACCCAGAAACTTTGGCTAGATGACAGACCTTATTCTGTCTTCACCAGTTTTCACATATACTCTGTGTGTATGTGTGTGTGTGTGTGTGTGTGTGTGTGTGTGTGTATGGTTTTTACATAATTTGGTCCCATGTATAGATTTGCATTTCGTTGTTTAGTGCTTAACCCACTTGGAATTGCTTTTATGTGTGGTGTGAGATAGATAGTCAATGTCCCTCCAGTCCTCAGGGAGCATTTATCAAGAATGTTGTAGCATCACTTATTGATAGTCCATCCTTTCCCCGCTTATATGCAATACTGTTTTGTAATAATTCAGGTTTCTGTATATGTTTATGTCTGTTTCTGATCTCTCTGTTCTACTCCAGTGATCTACTTATCCATTCCTGCTCTAGCACCACACTATCTTAATTATTTTATATTAAGCTGATTAAGGAGAAGGCAGTGGCACCCCACTCCAGTACTCTTGCCTGGAAAATCCCATGCACGGAGGAGCCTGGTAGGCTGCAGTCCATGGGGTCGCTAAGAGTCGGACACGACTGAGGCGACTTCACTTTCACTTTTCACTTTCATGCATTGGAGAAGGAAATGGCAACCCACTCCAGTGTTCTTGCCTGGAGAATCCCAGGGACGGGGGAGCCTGGTGGGCTGCCGTCTATGGGATCGCACAGAGTCGGACACGACTGAAGTGACTTAGCAGCAGCAGCAGCAGCAAGCTGATTAATTCCCAAGTCTTTGTTCTTCAAGAGTGTCTTAGCTAATCTTGGGTTGTTTTTTTTTTCAATATGAATTTTAGAAGTCTTTTCAAGTTTCACAAATGATTTTGTTAGGGCTTTTCTTGGAACTACATTAAACTATGTTGTGAATAATCAATATCTTTACAATGATGAATCTTCTTATCCAAGAACATGATTTAGTTCTTAATTCAGCTTATTTTTTTTAACGACTTTCAAGAAAGTGTTGCAATTTTCTCCATAAAGAGCTTGCATATGTCTGGTTAATTTCATACTTTGCATATTTTGTTTATATATAAATCTTATCATTTCAATTATATGTTCAAACATTGTTGGTGGTGTGTTGAAGTATAACAGAATTTTGCATATTGACCTTCAATACATCAGCTTTGTTAAAATCTCATTAATTCTAATAATTTATTTATAAATTCTTTTTTCTGAGAAGGTAATTATGCAATCTCCTATAGTTGCCTTGGATCAGGTTAATTTATTTTCTTCCCTTCCTAGTTTATTTGCTCATCATTTCTCCTTCCTCAATCTTCCTTCCCATATTATTTTTTCTTAAATTATCTCCTTTAAAGATTCCTTTTTAAAATGTCTTTTTAAAAAACTGTCTTTTTAAAATCTCTCTTGATTTGTGCTTATCTGAAAATTTTTTTGTTCTTGTTCTTAAAAGAAAAATTTAATGGTATACAATTCTATGTCTCAACTTTATTGAAGTATAATTTATATCTCATAAAATTTATCCATTTTAAGCGTGCAATTCAATAGTTTTGTGACTTTATTGAGTTGTATAATGTAATATAACCATTATCATAATACAATTTTAGAACTTTTATATCATCCCAGTAAGATCTCTTATACTCATTCATAGTTAATTCCTTCTCTTACTCCTAGGCAACCATTAGTCTACTTTCTGTCTCTAAAAATTTGCCTTTTCTGGGCTTTCCGTATACATGGAATTATGCAACATGTGCCTTTTGTGTCTGGCTTCTTTCATTCAGCATTCTACTTAGTCTTTCACTGTATGAACACAGCACATTTGGTTTATCCATTCACTAATTGCTTGTTTCCATTTTGTGATTAATGATGCTATGAACAGTATGCAAGTCTTTATGTGGACATATGTTTTCATTCCTCTTGATTATTATCTCTAAGAGGGACGGCGAAGCCTGGCGGGCTGCTGTCTATGGGGTCGCAGAGTTGGACGTGACTGAAGCGACTTAGCAGCAGCAGCAGCACGGCAACTTTATGTTTAAGTTTTAAGAAACTGAAACATTTTTCCAAAGCAGGTTCCTACCAATA
>NW_011475885.1:16352-29371 GCF_000754665.1 Bison bison bison
TCCTACCAATACTAATACTTGAGGATTTTGATTTCTCCACATTCCTGTCAATATTTGTTGTTGTCTGTTTCTGATTGTAGCCATTGTAATGGGTGTCAAACTGTACTTCATTGTAGTTTTAACTTGCGTTTCCCTAATGACTAATGGTATTAATACTAAGCATCTTCTCATCACATATTAACCATTTGCTTATCTTCTTCAGTGAACTGTCTAATCAAATCTTTTGCCCATTTTAATTGAATGTTTATCTTCTTATTATTGAGTTGTTAAGAGTTCTTTCTTTATTCTGCACACAGGTCTGTTATAAAATGAGTGTTTCTGTCCCCCCAGAATTCATATATTGAAATCTTAACCCCCAGTGTGATAGTATTAGGAGGTGGGCCTTTGGGAGGTCATGAGGGTGGGGTCCTCATGTATGGGATCGGTGGCCTTGTAAGGAGACCCCAGGTGCTTCCCAGGTGGCTCAGTGATAAAGAATCCACCTTCCAAGCAGGGGACGCAGGTTTGATCCCTGTGTCGGGAAGATCCCCTGGAGAAGAAAATGGTAACCCACTCCAGTATTCCTGGGAAATCCCATGGACAGAGGAGCAAGGTAGGCTACAGTCCATGGGGTCGCAAAGAATCAGACACAACTAAATGGCTAAACAACCCCAGGGAGCTCCTTAACTCTCCCTCTGCCTTGTGAGGATACAAGAAAGTAGCTGTCACTAGCACCTAACCATGCTGTCATCCAAATCTTGGACTTCAGTCTCCAGAACTGTAAGAAATACCTCTCACTTGTTTTTCAGTCACCCAGTCTGTGGTACTTTGTTATAGCAGCTTGAATGAACTAAGACAAAGTCTTTTCTCAGATATGTTATTTGCATATATTTTTTTTCTCAGTCTCTGTCTTGTGAACATTTATGCCTTGGTTCTTTATGGAGTTCTTTGAGGCCTAAATAGAAGTTGCATTGCTCCAGAGATGAATTGGGCTTCCCAGGTAGCTCAAACAGTAACGAATCTGCCTGCAAGGCGGGACACCTGGGTTCGACCCCTGGGTTGGGAAGGTTTCCTGGAGAAGGGCATGGCAATCCACTCCAGTATTCTTGCCTGGAAAATTCCATGTACAGAGGAGCCTGGTGGGCTATGGTCCATGGGTTGCAAACAGTCAGACAAGACTGAGCAACTAACACACAGAGAGATGAATTGGGTTTGCTTCTGCCAGTCACCTGAGGGATTTGCATGATCCAAGCAGACTCCCCTGACCCCCTGTTTACTTTCCAGACAATAGGAAAGTCAGGACGGGGAAGGGTGGTACATGCTCCTTCACTTTCAGGGCAGGTGAGTGAGTTGCATATTCACTCCCACTTGGGGTCATACGATCATATCCAGCCATGAGGTAAGCTGGGAAATGCAGCTTTTAGCTCAGTGGCTAATGTGCCCAGCTAAAAATCCTATGCAAAATGGCAGTGCATGCTCTAGTAAATAACAGAACTCACATTCAAACTCAGGTCTGTGTCATTCCAAAGCCATGCCCTTGCAATTATGCTATGCTGCCTTCCTGGGAAGAAGCCAACAGAAAATCTTGTTTTAATAGTGTCCTGAGAACCCTCATGCTGCCCCTACCCCCTACCCCAGCCAATGAGTGTCAGAGGCAGGGTTTGGACAAGGATCTGCTCAAAGGATCATCTTCTTGCTCCACCACTCTACCCTCTGGACCATTCCTGAAAGGGGCATTTTCATGGTCATCTGCATGGCATTGTACTCATTCTGTATTTTTCTTGGGATCCAGTAGCTACCCTCCCAAATGCCGTTCCTCCTTCTCTTGCCAGATAACTAACTTTGCTCTGTGGCCCAGGATTCGGAGTTTTTTTAGTCTGTTCTGTGGCCTGGAGTCTCCCTGCCAGGGATGATACTTGGAGGACAAAGCTCCCGATGGAATGCCCACTGCAGTGGCCAGTCAGGAAATGCCACTGGATTTGAGGCTGCACACAGAGGCATCTACTTCAGCTGGGAGGGCACCTGAATGTGAAAATTGTTTTCTTTTTCTTTCCTTTGAGGACTTTTATAGGAGCTTGAGAACCAACGAAATGAGAGAAATGGGTGATAGTCTCAAAAGCAGATTTCTCCAATGGGCTGAGCTCTTATTGGGCATCTGTGAATGCCTGGTTCATGCCACTTCACTCACTGTCTTAGCTTCACTCTGTTGATTCTGCTTTAGGGATGGTTCAGTTCAGTTTAGTCCAGTCTCTCAGTCATGTCTGACTCTTTGCGACCCCATGGACGGCACCTTGCCAGGCTTCCCTGTCCATCACCAACTCCTTCCTGGAGCTTGCTCAAACTCACATCCGTTGAATCGGTGATGCCATCCAACCATTTCATCCTCTGTCTCCCCTTCTCCTCCTGCCTTCAACCTTTCCCAGCATCAGTCTTTTCCACTGAGTCAATTCTTCACATCAGGTGGCCAAAATATTGAAGCTTCAGTATCTGTCCTTCCAATGAATATTCAGCACTGATTTCCTTTAGGATTGATTGCTTTGATCTCCTTGCAGTCCAAGGGATGATTACTGTCTCCCTAATCAGAGAGGGCAAGCTGAGTGCTGAGCAAAAAGTTAGAGAGGTTCCCTTCCTTTGGGATAGAGGACCTGGAGAAAGTGAAATGCTTGGAGCTGCTTAAAATGAGGAAGGGACTTGGCCGGCAGTACAGTGATTAAGACTCGGCACTGTGAATGCAGGGGGCACAGATTCGATCCCTGGTTTAAGAGCTAAGATCCCATATGCTGTGCAGTACAAAAATAAGTAAATTAATTAAATTTAAAAACCTTCCCAGGGACTTGGTGGTCCAGTGGCTAGGACTCCACACTCCCAATGCAGAGGGCCCAGATTCAATCCCTGGTCAGGGAACTAGATCCCACATGCTGCAACCAAGGGTTCACATGCCACAGTGAGGATCAAGGATACCATGTGCTGTGACTAAGACCTGGTGCAGCTAAGTAAACAAATAAAATATTTTTTCAATAAATAAAATGGTGAGGAAGTCACTCTGCATCTGTACAAAAGGAGCATTCAAACTCTTACTTCCCACCTTCATTAGGTTGTGGGCTTATCCCGAAGTCAGAGGTCATGATGCAGTTGCCTTATCTTAGAGCATCTCTAAAATGTAAGGTTATTCATCATTTACCAGCACACTAAAATCCATCCTCTGAGCTAGAAGACAACACTGGGGATGATGCTAATGGGACGGAGTGGCAGGAACACAGAAAAGTTAGAGGGCACTGTTCCTTTGGACAAATATTTTTTGGGCACCTACCATGTGACAGGCGCTAGTCCAGGCATCATGACTAAAACAGCTACTTCCCTCCAGGGAAATGGAGAGTCATGCCAACACAGAATTACAGCAAAATGCACTAATGCTCTTCTAAGAGACTAAACCTCCTGTGGTGGCTTCCCAGGCGGCCCACTGGTAAAGAATCCGCCTGCCAGTGAAGGAGATGTGGGAGACTCAGGTGAGATCCCTGGGTCAGGAAGATCCCCTGGAGAGGGAAATGGCAACCCACTCCAGTGTTCTTGCCTGGGAAATCCCATGGACAGAGGAGCCTGGTGGGCTATAGTCCATGGGTTGGACATAACCGAATACACACACACACACACACACACACACGCAAGAGGATGTTAAAGTTCACAGCATGGGGAAGGTTTCCAAGTGCTGTAGTGGGATTAAGTGCACAGTGCTGGAGGGTGTGGAGACAGAGGGAGACATGAATGGAAAACTGTGCTCTGGGGTCTCTGTGGCCCCTCTACGCCCATACATGACCTTTCTCTGTTCTCCTCTTGCCCTGAAGGCTGACCTCTAGGAGCTCCCAATCTGCTGCCTTCCCGCTGGGTTTAGCCAATAGGAGGCAGCAGATGAAGATGGAGGACAGGGAGCAAGGTCGGGATGTTGGTACCCACCGTCCACCAACTTCCTCTGTGCCAGCTCATCTGGCCCTACTCTGCAGGTTCCAGCACCACTGCACTTCCCCTCTGTGCTTTAGGCTTCAAGGTGGGACCAGATGCTGTCTGATGGGAGGCCTTGGATGATGCACCATCGGGTCCCTTCACTTAACCAGCCCCTCTCTAAACAGTGCTTCCATTAAACTCTCTTGAGTTGACCTCTCCAAGTGGGCATCTGTTTCTGCCAGGACCCTGGCTGTTATTGGAAGTTTGGATGAAAATGTAAAGGACAACCATGCCAAGGAACAACCACTGCTTTTTGTTTTGTTTTTTTGTTTTGCAATGACAGTGGCATACTCTTCTTTTGAACTCCCATAAATTATATACTGAAATAAACCAGACCCAAAAGGTCATGTGCTTGTGCTGTGCTGTGCTCAGTCGCTTCAGACTCTGCGACCCCTTGGACTGTGGCCTTCTGTTCATGGGATTTCCTAGGCAAGAATACTAGAATGGGTTGCCGTATGCTCCTCCAGGGGATCTTCCCTGCCTAGGGACCGAATGTGGGTCTCCTGTGTCTCCTGCGTTGCAGGAAGATTCTTTATTGCTGGGGAGCCATTGGGGAAGCCCATCAAAGACCATTTTTGCCTATATCCATCTGTATGAAATGTCCAAAAGAGGTGACTTTGTAGAGGCAAAAAAACAGATTAGCTGTCGCCTGGGGCTGAGGTATGAACAAGAAGGGACTACAAACTTGCACAAGCAGTCTTTTTAGGGTGATAGGTTTTGGTGATGTCATACAATTCTGTACTATATTAAAAAGCACTGAACTGTATACATAAAATGGATAGATTTTATGCTATATAAATTGATCTTCAATAAAGCTGTTATGATTATAAACCAAATATATCAATAGTATGTGAAGTTTGGAAAATAGAAGGGAAAAAACACCTATAAGCCCACCACCCTAACATAACTATTATGTTTTTTATATTCCACTCCAATTCTATATTATCTGTATTTGACAATTATGGAAATAATGGCATTAACTGACCTTTATTGCATGCTTCCCATAGCCCGGGTTCTAGGTTAAGCACACAGCACACATGATTTCATTCAATTCTTATAACACATTCTAAGGAAGTTACTATTCTTTTCAGAATAGTTGATTTACAATGTTGTGTTAGTTTCAAAAGTATAGCAAAGTGATTCATATATGTGTGTGTATATATTTGTATGTATGTGTATATGTATCTTTTTTAGATTATTTTCTCCTACAAGTTATTACAAAATAAAGAATGTTGTTCCCTGTTCTATGCAATAGGTCATTGCTGGTTGTCTATGTTATATATAGTAGTAGTATATGTTAACCTCAAACTCCTAATTTATCCCTCCCCCTACTTTCCCCTTTGTTACCATAAGTTTGTTTTCTATGTCTGTGGCTTTACTTCTGTTTTGTAAGTAAGTTCATTAGTATCATTTTTTTATATTCTACTTGTCAGTGATATCATATGTCTGTCTTCTTCTGTCTGGCTTACTTCTCTTAATATGATAATCTCTTGGTTCATCCATGTTTTTGCATATGGCATTATTTCATTCTTTCTTAATGGCTGGGTAATACTCCATTGTATATATGTACCCCATCTTTATCCATTCATCTGTCAATTAGATTGATTTCAGTCTTGGCTCTTGTATTGATAACAGTGCTGCTATTGAACATATCTTTTCAAATTATAGTTTCTCAAGGAAATTACTATTACTACCCACATTTTGTTAATAAGAAAACTGAAGCTCAGAGAGGGTCACTGAGTTGCAACGTAAATGTCATTTTCCACCTTGCCGTAGTGTTGATTCTTTCAATGTCTGCAAAATCATTCATTGGGTTGGCATTAATGCATGATGTTTAACTCATCCCTCTTCTGTAACATATATAGTGTTTCCTTTAAAAATGTTCTGATGAACAGCTTCATTAGAAATAGCCTTATCTATATTTAACATCATCTTCTTAGGATGCTTTTCTAGAAGCAGAATCAAAGGGAACAAGGCCATTTTTAAATGTGTTGAAGTGAAATCAATTTCCAAATGGTTGGAATTAATAGTTCCACCTGGCAACTTTCTCCTAGCCTTATCAGCACTAATAGTCTAAGTTTTTATGTTCTGCTTAATTTAATGGTTTATTTGTTCTTATTTTAATTTTCATGCATGTATGTAACTACTGGAAAGTTTGGAATTTTTACCATACCAGTTGAATGTCTTCTTTTACAAGGAAACATTTGTTGATAGGTGTCTTGCTGGTTTTCTTATCTGTTAACCCTTCATGTTTTATCTTAGCTGGAAATATTTCCTGCCGCCCCTTTCTTTATTTCACAAACTGCTTTTACCTATTTTTACATGTGCTTAGTCCCTCAGTCATGTCCAACTCTTTTCGACCCTATGGACTATAGCCAGTGGGATTCTCCAGGCAAGAATACTGGAGTGGGTAGCCATTCCCTTCTCCATGGGATCCTCCTGACCCAGGGATTGAACCCAGGTCTCTTGCATTGCAGGTAGGTTCTTTACCTTCTGAGCTACCAGTGAAACCAATTATTCTTTCCCTTTGTGAGTTTATCCATGGCTTTTAGACTTTCAGAGACATTTCTCTCCAGGGCTTTGATAATATTCTGTTACATTTTCTCTTGATTTTTCTGTAGAAAAAATTGTTTTACATTTAAGAAAAACTTTATTTATTTTTGAGTATAGTTTGAGATGTGAGCCTAAATGATTTTTTCCCAAACCATTACTTAGCTTTTCTAATACCAAACATTAGTTCCTTTATCATGTATTATGTTCTTATAAGAGAGCCCTTTGTGCTCCAGAGAGGTACTATCTTAGTAATTGTCATTTGACAATATGCTTTTGCATTTAGTTCGTCTAAAATGTCTCACCTGTTCATCCAAGAGAGGTCAGGTCATCCCACTTGCAGGGCAGCTGGATGAACAGCAGGAATCATGGGTCTGCTCAATGCAGAACATGTGGGGGCAAAATGGTCACTACAGTCTTAGGGAAGCGTGCTGTCACCTTGAGGGTGACTGAGATCCCCAAGGACGAGAGTGAACAGGAAACCTGATCCTGAGATGCTCAAAACTAACAGGGCCAGGAGAGCCTTCCCAGACAATTTCACATAATCACTTCAGCTTACAGAGAAGAAAACAGGTGAAGACATATAATGCCTTTTGCCCAAATCTACAATGGCAGTCACCATTTGGCTCCCACCAAATGTTTACCAAGAATCAATTATTTTTTTCCCCAATCTATTTATGATACTTATACTTAACACTGTAATGATTTGATTTAATCAAAAGGAATATAAACCAAAAGAGAGGAGTGGAACAAAAGATAACTATTGCTATTTTATGACAAACACAATACTTAAGAAAAACTTGGCAAAGGTGAACCACTAAAAAATCTTTCAAAGGTGAGATAACTAAAAATCAGAGGGAGCTTTCCCTGTAGCTCAGACAGTAAGGAATCCACCTGCAATGCAGGAGACCTGGGTTCAATCCCTGAGTCAGGAAGGTCCTCTGGAGAAGGGAATGGCAACCCACTCCAGTATTCTTGCCTGGAGAATCCCACAGACAGGGGAGCCTGGTTGGCTACAGTCCATGGAGTCACAGAGAGTCATAAATGACTGAGCAACTAACACTACTGCTACTTGTTAAATCTAGGATTCTGCATTTAAATTGTTTCGTGGCTTAATTTCTCTCTATAAAAACAGAAATTATGAGTGTGGCTTGTGCAAGACAAAGAAGATTATCATTAGGGGGCTTTTTTATTTTTAAAGAAAAGGCCCTGGATTCACATCAAAATAAGATTATGCATGTCCTATTTTGACTTTACAGCTTGATTAATCAACCAACTACAAGTCCTAATCACAAGGAAAAGAGGACTTCCACTTGCTATTATTAATATAAAATCGTCTGTATTTCTGAGTTATCTGGGCTCTGAGCACCACAGTCGGATTCTGAGAGAGAGGCATGTGGATGTGACCCTGGGTGCAACGCCTCAGAAGGCACTGGGCCCAGACCCAGCTGCACCCTAACCACTGGTGTTTGTGTTGTTCAGTCGTTCGGTCACGTCTGACTCTTTGCCACCCCATGGACTGCAGCATGCCAGGCTTCTCTGCCTTCACTATTTCCCAGAGTTTGCTCAAGTCATATCCATTGAGTTGGTGATGCTATCTAACCATCTCATCCTCTGCCGCCCCTTTCTCCTTCTGTCTTCCATCTCTCCCAACATCAGGGTCTTTTCCAATAAGTTGGTTCTTCACATTGGGTGGCCAAAGTATTGGAGCTTCAGCCTCAGGATCCGTCCTTGGGCAAATCACTGACGCTCTTTGGACTCAGTTTTCTCCCCTACTTAACAGTATCTGTGTCTTGGGCTTATTATCTAGATGAAAGGATGTTGGTCAGCACTCAGCCTAGTGCCGTGGTGATGCATGCCTAGTTGATCAGTCGTGTCCGACTCTTTGCAACCCTTTGGATTGTAGCCCACCAGGCTCTTCTGTCCATGGGACTTTTCAGGAAAGAATACTGGAGTGGGTTGCCATTTCCCTTCTCCAGGGGATCTTCTCAGCCTGTGTTTCCATGGGATTGAGCCCATGTCTCCTGCATTGGCAGGTGGACTCTGTACCTGCTGAACCATCAGAGAAGCCCCAGCAAGGTGCCAGACCCACTTTTATTTTATTTTATTTTTTTACTTTACAATATTGTATTGGTTTTTCCATACATCAACATGCATCTGCCACAGGTGTACACATGTTCCCCATCCTGAACCCCCCTCCCACCTCCCTCCCCATACCATCCCTCTGGGTCATCCCAATGCACCAGCCCCAAGCTTCCTGTATCCTGCATCGAACCTGGACTGGCGATTCATTTCTTATATGATATTATGCATGTTTTAATGCCATTCTCCCAAATCATCCCCCTCCTCCCTCTCCCACAGAGTCCAAAAGACTGTTCTATACATCTGTGTCTCTTTTGCTGTCTCACATACAGGGTTGTTGTTACCATCTTTCTAAATTCCATATATATGCATTAGTATACTGTATTGGTGTTTTTGTTTCTGGCTTACTTCACTCTGTATAATAGGCTCCAGTTTCATCCACCTCATTAGAACTGATTCAAATGTGTTCATTTTAATGGCTGAGTAATACTCCATTGTGTATATGTACCACAGCTTTCTTATCCATTCATCTGCTGATGGACATCTAGGTTGCTTCCATGTCCTGGCTATTATAAACAGTGCTGCGATGAACGTTGGGGTACACATGTCTCTTTCAATTCTGGTTTCCTTAGTGTGTATGCCCAGTGATGGACAGGGAGGCCTGGCATGCTGCGATTCATGGGGTTGCAAAGAGTCAGACACGACTGAGGGACTGATCTGATCTGATCTGATCTGATGACAGTTCTATTTCCAGTTTTTTTAAGGAATCTCCACACTGTTCTCCATAGTGGCTGTACTAGTTGGCATTCCCACCAACAGTGTAAGAGACCCACTTTTAAATGTGAGCTTCTTATGCTGACTCTAGATGGAAGAAGTGGGGATGAATGAGCCTTGGTGCGTGAACTGGATATGGATGAGCAGAAAGATGGATTGGCAACCCTCTTCACTGGCAAATCCCAACTTACAGAATGAGGCGGCCTTAGGAGAAGGGCACCTGTGAAGTGATTCTGTGAAGTGCACATTCATACCCTGCAACCAAGGGCCAAGACAAGGGGGTCCTGGGGACAGAATGTGCGGGACCATCCTGGAGCCAAGAGCAAGGGAAGTGTGAGAGCCTGGGCAAGTTGGGAGCAGACAGACTGACTGGGAGGAGTCCATTTTAGGGGGGGCAGTCACACCACCTTGCAGGTGTGGCCAGCAGTGTCTCGGGGTGGGGGGTAGCATCCTGAGTTCTGAGACTCATAAGCTGTTTTCCCTGGTAGTCATCACCCTGTGACTTCCCGAGCTGCCGAACCAAGAGCTGAGGAGCACCCGACCTTACTGCTAGAAGAAGCCCCACTCTGCATCTCTCCGTCTCTCTCTGAGTCTCTGCTTCTCTTCTCCCCTTCAGTATCTGTGGCTGAGTCAGATGGAGCAGTCCTCTCATCTCCGTGGTTGGCAGTGTGGGCCTTCCCAGCTTGCCTGTCCCCAGCCCACAAGGTGCAGAAAGAGCTGCTGCTAGCATGAGTTATTTTGGTCAGCTGAGTCACCACACCAGAAAACAAGATATGAACCTGCCTGTGTCTGATGTGAGAAGCTGGAGCTGGCAGGGACCTCCAGAAAACTGAAAGCCTTAACTGAGGCATCATGCATTTGCCCCTAGGGCCCAGCCCCTAATGGGAAGCCATCCCTCTGCCCTGGGGGTGAGGACCCTGGAACCAGGGGTGCCCGTCCATCGCAGCCCCTCTGCAGCCTCTGGACTTGACAATGGCACTACTGCTCCCTGATGCCCCCTGACTTGTATTATAGTTAATGGCACCCAGGACTCACCTGCCCGCCCCACTAGACTCTGTGCTCTCTCAGGTGAGGGACCACACCTGTTTATACCCTCTGGTACATACCCCAGTGACTGGGACATAGCAGTGTTCAGTAAGCGCTCACTGCCTTCCCTTTATTGTTCCTCCACAGCACGACATCTGAGTGTCTGCTCCTCTACCTTGAATCATCTCTTCTTTGAAGGTCTTCTCATTTCCTCTCTGTCACCAAGTCTAAACCAGGGTCCAGACTGCAACTACCCCTCCCTATCCCTACCCGTTCGTCCTGACCCCCTTGGACTGCTGCCCCCTCGAGCCTCCTCCAGCACCTGCTGCCTTATATCTGCTGCCCTTCACTCTCCAGCATCTCCTGGAATCACAGGCAAAAGTGGTCTGCACGTGGGCACAGGCACCATCTTCTGGGAAATCCCAAGAGAGCCCTCAATCCCCCAGAAGTTACAGGGATGGAATAAGGAGGCTTAGAAAGATTTGGGATAAGCAGCCATATAGCAAGACTGGCCTGGCCGTGTGCGCTCCTCTGTCTCTTTTGTAAGGTTCCCTTTGGGGGTGGAGAACCACGACAGAGGCCCCAGGGTGATGGCACACCAGTGTGTGCACACGTGGGTGCCTTCCCTGTGAGAAGGTTCGAGCACTAGGAGTAGTGGCCGCCATCAGACCAGCCACTCGTTCGACTTGTCAATTTTTTACATTCTAGATCTTTTAAAGCAGAAATCATTTTAGCTTGGCTGGAATGAAAACTCAAGATACAGTGAATCATCCTGGTCTCATCTAAAATAGATAACGAGGCTAAGTTTGGTGAGAGGTGTAGTAGCCACAGCTGCTTGAAATGATACTCCCTCGTAAATAAATCACCGGCTGGCAGCCTCACCTTGGAATATTTATAAGGAAATAGACCTGGGAAGGAAAAACTCTAAGTCTAGGCTGCAGAGATGCTTGGAAGAGGAAGCTCATAGTGTGTCCAGAAAGTGTGATTCTTGGTTGCCTATGGGGAGACAGGGGAGAAAAGAAGGAAAAAAACGTGTGGGAAGGGAACAGTGTGTGACCTTTTATTTCATTTTCAATCGTGCCCCTGTTCTTGTGTGCCTGGCTTTTTTAAAAATGGAAGTATATAGTTGATTTACAATGCTGTGTTAGATATCAGGTATATAGCAAAGTGATTCAGTTATATGCATTATATATAATTATATATAAATATATATATATATAAGAAATAACCTGAAATGAATATATATATTTGTATGTAAAATATATAGGGCTTCCCAGGTGGCACAGGGTAGGGTCCACCTGCTAATACAGGAGATGCAAGACATACGGGTTTAATCCCTGGGTTGGGAAGACCCCCTGGAGTAGGAAATGGCAGCCAATTCCAGTATTCTTGCCTGAAAAATCCTATGGATAGAGGAGCCTTGGCAGGTTACAGTTCACGGGGTCATACAGAGTTGGACACCTCCAAGAGGCTGAGCACTATATAAAATATGTATATAAAAATATATAATAATATATAATGTGTATATATATAATATACAATAAAATATATATTATTTTCAGATTATTTTCAACTATAGGTTATTACAAAATACTGAGTTGCCTGTGCTGTACAGGAGGCGCTTGTTGCTTACCTATTTTATATATAGCAGTGTGTATCTGTTAATCCCAAGCTCCTCACTTATCCCTCCCCTCCATGTGTGTCTTTTTCACCACAGGAGAGAGGAGCTCACAGGGGAAGTCTGCACCCCTTCTTTCCTAATCTCTGAGCACTGGCCGGGCAGCCCAGGGCAGAACACTCTGGTGTCTCAGGGGAGTCCCTGAGTTTGCTCCCAAATTATGCCAAAGCTCTGGCTATGCCAGGGGCCACAGGGACACCGGCTTGTCCCCTCTGATCTGGTTCTAATGTGATGAAGCACTTTGGGTGTAAGGAGATCTGCTGCTCAGAAGAGATACAGACAGGCCTGGGGCATATCATGTAGACTGATCATGGTCCAGAGCCAGACGCTGCAAGGGGACCCCCCCCAAGTCCAGTGAGCATGGCATAACCTTAGGCAGGCTCCCACCTCTAAGTCTCTTCCCTACCCCAGCCCTCCCACCACTCAGCTTGTCCCATCCCATCCGTTAAATTCCTCCAGGGACATTGCAGAATTGCAACTCCTCCTACCCCAGGAAAACCTCAGAGAACCCCAGGAAAGGAACCTCAAGGTGTAGTGAAAGGGACACCAGCGAGGAGCAGGTAGCACTAAGCTGCGTGGCTTGGGCAATTGGTTTAGGCCTCTCTGAGTTCTCAGCAGCAACAGCTGATTCAATACCCATCCCTGTACTACTTCCTTGATCTACGGGCACCACTGCTGTAGGTAATGGGATGAGAAGATGCAAGAGGCAAGGTCCTGTGCCTCCCAGGAATCAGAGATGTGCAAGCAAGCTGAACACTGTAACACGAGTCACAGTACAATCCAGGAAACTGCTAGACATTCAGGGAAGGGTGGGGGCTGAGTAGCGGAGCACATCAACCAGTCCAAGGGAGGACTGAGACAGGAGGGAGCAGCTGAGCTGAGAGCATATGAGGAGAATGAGCCCAGCCACAGGGGAGGGGTCTTTCAAGCT
>NW_011475885.1:29471-36911 GCF_000754665.1 Bison bison bison
AAATGAACAGCAAAGTCCCAGGGTGGGAAACATCACAGTACCTGGAGGGAAATGAGAGCGTTTTGGTATTGCTGATAGAAGTGGCCAGAAGTGAATCTAGATCTGTAGTCAGGACCAAAACATAAAGGACTGTGAACCTCAAACTAATCCAATAAATGGTCTATTTATTTTTTTTTTTTAATATTCACTTACTTATTTGGCTGTACCTAGGCCTGGTGGGCTGCCGTCTATGGGGTCGCACAGAGTTGGACACGACTGAAGCGACTTAGCAGTAGCAGCAGCAGCAGCAGTCTTAGTTGAGGCACATGGGATATGCAATCTTAGTTGTGGCATGCGAACTCTTAGTTACAACATATGGGATCTAGTTCCCTGACCAGTGATTGAACCCAGGACCTCTGCACTGGGAGCGTGGAGTCTTAGCCACTGGACCACCAGGGAAGTCCTTGGATGGTCTTTTAAAAATGTAGCCCAGAGCATGTCACTCCTCTATTCAAAACTCTGCAATGGCTCCACTCCCCCCATGTAAAAACCCTCACAATGCCCCACAGGCCCAACAAGGCCTAGCTTCTAGCTCCCTCTTTGACCATATCTCCTTCCAGTGGCCCCCACACATTCTCCCAGCCTCCTCCCTAGCCCTCAGATCAGCCAGGCAGCTTCTGCCCCAGGATCTTTTCCTGGCCTCTTCCCTCTAGTGCAAGTGCTTTTTTCCCAGGCATCTACATGGCTCACCCCTTCACCTCCTTTAAGTCTTGCTTAAATGTTACTTCTTGATGAATCCTGCCCTGACATCCTTTCCCAAATTGCATCAGCTTCCTTCCCCCATCTACACTCCAAACCCCTGCACCCCATTGAATTTTTTTCCTTCAGAGCACTTACCACCTTTTAACACTGTGTTGTTGTTTAGTTGCTGGGTTGTGTCCAACTCTTTTGTGACCCCATGGACTCTGTAGCCCACCAGGCTCCTCTGCTCATGGAATTTTCCAGCCAAGAATATTGGAGTGGGTTGTCACTTCCTATTCTATGGGATCTTCCTGACCCAGGGATCCAACCCATGTCTCTTGCATCTCCAGCATTGACAGGTGGCTTCTTTACCACTGAGCCACCAGGGAAACCCCAATATACTGTACAGTTTTCTTATTTACTATGTTCCCCCATATGGAATATGAACTGAATCAGGGCGGGTGTTTTGTCCACTCTGTTTACTGCTATATCCCAGCCCCTAGAACAGTGACTTGTACATATTAGGCTCTTAACAAATGTTTCTTAATTAATGACATAGCTAGGCAGCCACTGGCAAGCATTAGATTTGGGGGGGGGGTATGTGTGTGACATACTTAGATTTATAATTTAAAATCTCTCTAGCTAGACACTGTGGACTCATAATGGTCTTCTTGCTCCCCTTTTTAAAATCATGATTCACAGTTGGAAATTCATTTCAATTTTTTGTATACACGAGAAACATATAAAGCATCTAGGTGAAACAAAATTTTCATGAAACAGTAGTTACCTTTTCACCTTTGCAATGATCCCTGATCTATGGTGATTTTATTTTTTTTTAATTGCATAATGGTTTCAAACTACTAAGTTGATTTCATAACCCCCCAGTAATAGGCCAAGGCTTGGAGTTCAAATACACTGGTATAATAATATTCTGGAATTTGATAGTGATGATGATGGTACAGTATTATAAATATACAAAAAAACCCACTGAACTGCACACTTTAAAATAGTTTAAATGGTGAATTCTACATTATGTGACTTTCATCTCAATTTCAAAAACCCTATTTTTTAATGATGTAAAGGCTTAATCTAAAAGAGACCAATCTGGAGATGGAAAGACCAATTAGAAAATTATTATAATCATCTAGGTAAGAGGTGATGAGTGGGCATAGTCCAAATAGACAAGAAGGGCAATTCAGAATGATTTAGAAGATTAAATTGGAAAGCATGAGAAATAGGAGTCAAGGTTGATTCCAGACTTCTGCCTCTGCTACCAGAGGATGATGGTGCTATCAGGTAAAATCAGGAACACAGTACACATAGTAGGAAACTCTTGATTTTTTAAAAAAGTAGCTTATGTGTGTGCACTCATACCCCGTCAAAGGGGAGAAGAGCTATGAGGCTACCCTCCGTGGTGTTGGCTAGCCAGGGAGGCTTGCAGTATGAGATCAGACGTCCACCAGCGTCCAAGAGTGGGTGGCAGAGGTGGGAAGAGGGGAGGCACAGAGGAGCCCTGGGAGGGAAGGGATCCAGAGAGACTGGGGTGCCGTGCTGTAGAAGCCAGAGAGTGAAGACTTTTAGAAGGAAGCTGACCAGCCAAGATGTGCAGAGATGCAGGGCCTGGAAAGTGAAGAGCAAGCGAAGACACAGGCAGAAGGGCAAGAGCCTGGAAGGTCAAGGCGCACCCCACCCCAACCAGTCTCAGCTGTTTTCAGGAACAGCTCCCCCAAGTGATTCCCAGCCTGGGAACCTACTGGGCCTCAGGCCATGACAGGCCAACCTGCCTCATGGTCTTCCCCCACCTTCCCTCATTCTCTCCTGCCCCCAAGCACAGCCCTTGTTCCTTTTGATGACTTTCCTATGTGGAGGTCCAGGTGGCCTCTGGACGCCCCTGAAAGGAATTTCCTGTTAACAATTTCCCTTCCCCCTGGGGTTGGCAAAGAGTTGGTGGACGTGATGACGCCACCGAGGGCTGGCCCAGGTAGAAACACGAAAATGGACAATTTTCACTTTGGGGTCAGAAATGCAGTTATTTTTCCAGCTGGCTCCAGGCCTTCTGTGACTCTGGTAGTAGAATCTTCCACCAGCCACCCAAGGATGTGGCCGAGGCTGAGACCCACTTGAGAACAAGGACAAGTAGGCTGCTGTCCAAGGGGGAGGGGCTGACAGCTTTGCAGGCTGAGGGTCGTGATGCAGGACAGATTTCCTAAATCCTTTCACAGGCATATGCAGGGTCTTCATAACAAAGTGAACCACTCAAGTGGCCCACAGAGGCAGCCATGGAAAAGAACATGAGGGCATGATCTGTTCTGTTCATCAACGGCCTTCAATCACTATTTAGCATTTATGGTAAGAACTGGGCTGCTTCACCTGCAAATGTTCTTGAAGCCCTTATCACCTGCAAAGCAAAATGCTCAGGTATTAAGAGGGGCACAGGCTAGGCCCCTTCTCACCTGTACAGAATCTTTGTGTGAAGTAAAAAGTCATCTCTTCCTCTGGGCTGACGCAGGCTGTTGCCAGGCAGCACAGCTTGGTGAGCAATGCTCAGCCTATATCATCTCCCACAACCCTCTCCCTTCACCCTTCCCCTCACTTCCAAGCTGGATGTTCTTGTGCAGAGTCCCACCTGTGCAACCCTATACAGCAGCCCTGGAGACAGAGATGAATATGGCAGAGTCTTCAATCCCCAGAAGCCCCAAAACTGGTTAGCGAGCACACACATATAACCAGGCAACTAACAAACGCAGCCTCTGAGAAATGCTAAAACAGAAATGCTAATGGTGGTGGGGTCCTACAGATGGGAAAAGTTCACCCTGATGAGGAAATCCAAGAAGACTTCTTGAGAAGATAGAATTTGAGGCAAACCTTGAAATGTTGGCAGATAGGGGAGTGGAGAAAGGAGGCACAAGATGTCAAGGTGTCTTCTTGGGAGGAGTAGATTGTTATGGCTGGAGGAAAGGGGAGCCAGGGGGATGGAGGGAGATGCTGGGGAAGATATTGAAGGAGGTAAGAATGAAGGTCAAAATTGTGAAGAGTACTGAGTGACTTACTGAGGAATGTGCACTTGGAGAGAGCCAGAGAAGGCTGGGGAAGTGAGCACTGGAAGACCTCGCCCCAGTAAACGCTTTAGCCCCAAACTGACTCTCGCATCACTAAGGCTCACGTCCCATTGGTAAGAACTAGTCGAATAGCTTCATCTGACTTTTTTTCCTTTTTTAAAAATTGGAGTATAGTTAATTTATAGTTAATGTTGTGTTAATTTCTGATATATAGCAAAATGATCAGTTATCTATATGCATACATTCTTTTTTTATTTTCTTTTCCATTATGGTTTATCACAGGGTAGTGACTATAGTTCTCTGTGCTACACAGTAGGACCTTGTTGATTGTCCATTCCATATGTAATAGCCTACATCTGCTATTCCAACCTTCCACTCTATCTCTTCCCTAACTCCCTCCCCCTTGGCAACCACATATCTATTAGCCCCATCTAACTTCAGAGGACAGCAAGGGAGGGTGACCCTGCTAGGCCATGGGCTAGAAGGAGAGAGCAATTGGATGTAGGTGAGCGCTAGAAATCCCTACCAACCATTTCTTCCTCTGCTCCGTCTTCCCCTTGGCCCTTATCATCGTCTGACATACTGCGTATTTGCTCAGTACATATTTTTGTCCTGCTCCCCCACCCTCACCCCTACCACTAAAGACTGTAAGCTCTCTGGTGGCAGATCATTTGCTGCCCTTGCTGTATTGTTCATTGCTGTATTCACTGTACCTAGAACAGAGGCTGGCAGGCAGTAAGAACTTGATACATATTTGGTGAATGAGTCACTAATAAAAATGAATAAATAAAGGCCTGGATGGTGGTGGAAGGGCCAGCAGTGGGGGAGGGGAGTGGTGTGAGAGGCCTGTGAAAAGTAAGAAGCGGTAATACCACAAAAGGCATAATAAGACAGGTAAAGGAGCTTTTGCTTTATCCCATGGAGTGTAGAGAACCACAGGCAGGGGTCTTACAAGGGGAGGGATGTTCTGGAAGATCACTGGGGACGCAGGTTGGAGGATGGCTTGGGATGGGGTCACATAGGAGGCAGGGAGACCAGCTGGGAGACAAGGGGTGGTGGTTTAGACGGTGGGCTTCCTGAAGGAGGAGAAACAAGGCTTGATGAGAGAAAGAATGTGGGGTTTGAGAGGGGAAGAGGATGGCTTTAAAGGGTTTGGCTGGAGTTACCAGAAGTAGAGTCCCTTTGTCATGCTTAATCAGGAGGATTGAGGGGTGGAACAGACCTAGGGGGAGGTGGTAACAAGGAATTTGGTTGAGACATGAGAACTTTGACCCAGTCCACACACCCGGGCCTTGTTAAATGACAGGCGACTTGACGCTTAGAAGATGTATTTCCTCACCACTGAAATTTTGCCCACAGTTTCCTGTGGTTGACAGAGAAAGAATGTCCCCTCACTCTCTGTCAACCACTCCTAGCTCTGACCTCACAGAAGAAATCAGAAAGAGAACTGAGAATATGGGCCCTTCTCTCGCATCTGGCTGAGAGCTCACTCCTGCCCTGAGGACACAGACCCGCTCCCATGCCCCCAGTTGGGTGTCAAGGTCTCGGGCAAAGGGGAGCTGTCAGCTGGCCCCTAGTGGATCAGGATGGGTGGGTCAACAGCCTCCAGGTGGGGCCACCACGTAGTTAAAGGCAGGCAGGGCCGCCAGCTCTCATCTGCATGGGGACTTCTTGGTGACATGCCCTGCCCTGGCAGCAGCCTCTCCCCACTCCCTGGGCCCTGATCCCCAGTCTTGGCCACAGTTCCCCTGTCAGTCATGTTTTTGGGCTTGCCAGTACCTTGTGCTTGCTGACTTCCCTCCCACATGCCAGTCTTTTCCAAAGTTGTCCAGGATTGAAAATGATCCCCGCAACCCCCCATCACCATGCCATCACTCAGGTCACAAGACAGAAGCCCCCAGGCCCTCTCTTTCAGCTTGAGGGAAAGAAGTAAGCTGATTTAATCCAGGCTGTAGGAAATCCTCCCTGGCCAGCTTTGGAAACAATGTACTGGGAACCAGCACAGAACTTGGTTGTTGAGCTACAGCCTGACTCCAGTGGTGTCTAGGCTGGTCATTTGCTGTGTAGTTAGCCGCTCTCTTGCTCCCAACTGCTCCACGGGGAGGTGATTGAATGTCACCTCATGCATTAACCATGCACGGGAGGGGGCTGCCAGAGCTCTGTTACCTGCCTGCCCACCTGTGGCCCCCATGCCTTCGTCACAGGCCATCTGGACTGACACCTTGATTGATTATGAGGGTTCCATCCTGGATGGAGCAGCCACAACCGTACTTGGTGGGAGGCAGAGGGCAGTGTTGTAGCCAGGCCATCTGTCTGTGCTGAGTATCCCCTCCTGCAGGCCTGGGCACCTCTCACTGACATTTTCATCAGAGTCCTTGTTTTGCAGGCGCCTCTCTCCTGCTAGGACAGCATCTGCCAACCCACCATCTGCTTCACATCCTACAGAAGGGGCTTTGGCAAAAAGAGTTCAAATTCAGCAGTTTCGATAAACCCCAGAGAAGATCATCCCTCTGCCATTTCCAAGAAGTACCCACACCAACTTGTGAATTATAGAACCCAGCCACAAAATAAAGGGTTGGTAGTTTGCAGAGAAATTTGCACAACCAGGAGAGAGAAGAGAGCTGCCAATGATGAATGCCTCCTCTTTCCAAATACTGGTGGGTAAAGAAGCGGCCAGCCGCTGCATTCAAACCCAAAGGAGGAGGGAAAAAATAAAGCAGGAGTTTGATTTGAGATTGCAGTGCAGAGTGCTGTAGCCATAAGTTCCGCAGGAGGTAGGAGAAGAGGGAGGCGACTATTTGTTGATTCCTGGCACCTCTGGGTCAGATGTTGTGTGGGTGATTTCGTGGACTTATCTCACTGTGTCTCTGCCACAGCACTCTGAGGCAGAGAGGTGACATCGCGTGCCTACCGTCTCACAGCTCACAGGGCAAGGCGGTGATTCAAGCCAAGCTGCCTGGTGCTGAAGTTCACCCTCTCTCTGCTGGACCACGTGTTCTCCCCAGCATGTTCCAGGAAAGTAGGAAACCAAAACAGTCTTAACTCATATCAAAGCAAGATCAAAATAAGAAACTTGAGAGCAAGTGCCACCGAATAAAATTAGTTTGAATAATCTACACTTAGTTAAGGGTCCCATGAGGCACCCATCCAGAGGGAACAGTTGTTGTTGTTCAGTCGATCAGTCATGTCCAACTCTTTTCAGCCCTTTGAACTGCAACACACCAAGCTTCCCTTTCCTTCACCATCTCCCGGAGCTTGCTCAAACTCACGTCCATTGAGTCTGTGAAGCCATCCAACCATCTCGTCCTCTGTCGTCCCCTTCTCCTGCTGCCTTCTATCTTTCCCAGCATCAGGGTCTTTTCCAGTGAGTTGGCTCTTCGCATCAGGTGGCCAAAGTATTGGAGCTTCAGCTTCAGCATTAGTCCTTCCAATGAAAATTCAGGATTGATTTCCTTTAGGATTGACTGGTCTGATCTTGCTGTCCAAGGGACTCTCCAGAGTCTTCTCCAACAGTCAGTCAGTCAGTCAGTTCAGTCACTCAGTCATGTCCGACTCTTTGTGACCCCATGAATCTCAGCATGCCAGGCCTCCCTGTCCATCACCGACTCCTGGAGTTCACTCAAACTCATGTCCATCGAGTCAGTGATGCCATCCAGCCATC